>NC_056751.1:824470933-824620933 GCF_019279795.1 Protopterus annectens | reverse complement strand
GAAGAGCTTGTCTTTCTTCTATAGATAAATTGTATTTAGTTGGAAATTTCTTTCTGTTTTTATACAATTTGTAGATTTCATTTGTGACCACTTGGTCATAAATCTGTACACTAGGGTTGCTCAATGGTATAAAATTACTTTTCTTTTTCAACCCTAGTGATCCAAAAATGCCATTTTGATCATTCTTGTGATGATTATTGTTATCAAACATAAGAGCTAAATTTAATTTCCTGGTGTATTGCTTGAATTCTAAAATATTGTCAACAAGACCAAATTTAGGGGTTGGAATAAAGTTGAATCCTTTGGATAAAAGGACGAAATGTACTGTCTCCAACTTAATGCTGCTGAAATTATAGATTTTAAAACTTTTATACTCACTAACCGCATTGTTAGTGACTATTCCGACATGCTGGGATTCATTACAATCATTATAAATATTATCCATGTTGTCTACCATTTCTTTTTCCACTTCCCTCCCTTTTTCCAATTCCCCTGATTCCTTTCCCAAGACGTGTAAAAAAACTTGTCACTATTAGCATCGCTGTGTATATCTTCCCCTTGTTTGGGGTAGACCATCATATCCTGGTCCTGTCTTGTGTAATTCCATTTATAACACATGTTCCTTCTATATTGTTCCCTGTCTCTATTCAGTTTTCTGTGCTTCCGTTCAAATGCACTCCTTGCTCTATTATCTGCAGTCGAAAACTGTTTGTTAAATAAATTCTCCCATTGAGAATAGGCTAAATCATGTGTAATGAAATAGTTCAAGTTTTCTACCTCTAGTAAAAGTTTACTTAATTTAGCATCATTATGTTTAATAAGAAGTTTCATGTACTGAAAACCAAAACTGTCAAACAAAGCATTAAATTCAGTTTCAACCTCTACATTGATATCAATCCCTAAAGGTAGTTTGTAAAACCTTAAACCCATGGGTACTATTTGTAGTAATAGACAATGATTTAAATATGCATTGTCTAATTTCAGAGCATTAATACTGTAACTTTTTCCCAAACGAAAAAAATCAAAAACAGACACAATGTACCCGGACATATGCACATGTCTCTGGCAATAATAAACAAGACAAAGAAGTCAATCGACAGACTGTATCTGAAAATAAGCAACACAACTTAAAAGATTTTTTGGGACAGGAGTGTTTATTTGACCACAGTCATTGGGGTACTAAACCAGACTGTAATATGAAAGACAAAGGAACTTTGAAGGACATGATTTTTTCGTTTGGGAAAAAGTTAAACAGTATTAATGCTCTGAAATTAGACAATGCATATTTAAATCATTGTCTAATGATTGTAATGAATCCCAGCATGTCGGAATAGTCACTAACAATGCGGTTAGTGAGTATAAAAGTTTTAAAATCTATAATTTCAGCAGCATTAAGTTGGAGACAGTACATTTCGACCTTTTATCCAAAGGATTCAACTTTATTCCAACCCCTAAATTTGGTCTTGTTGACAATATTTTCGAATTCAAGCAATACACCAGGAAATTAAATTTAGCTCTTATGTTTGATAACAGTAATCATCACAAGAATGATCAAAATGGCATTTTTGGATCACTAGGGTTGAAAAAGAAAAGTAATTTTATACCATTGAGCAACCCTAGTGTACAGATTTATGACCAAGTGGTCACAAATGAAATCTACAAATTGTATAAAAACAGAAAGAAATTTCCAACTAAATACAATTTATCTATAGAAGAAAGACAAGCTCTTCAGGATTTACAGACGGATACAAAAATACGTATTATGAAACCCGACAGGGGCGGGGGCATAGTATTGTTTGACACTTTCACATACAATGCCAACATCTTGGAAATACTACATCATTCAGGAAACTATACAGTGTCATCTATCAACGAAGTTAATATTGCCTATAGTAGGATAGATATGTACCTTGAAGAATACCTACTGGAAAATAGAATAACAGAAGAAATGTATAGTTATATGATAGTTGAACATCCAGTTCTAGCAACTATCATAGGGATACCCAAGGTACATAAAAATCCAGACAATCCACCCTTGCGTCCTATAATATCCGGAAGTAGATCAAAAACATTCCCAATAGGAAAAGTATTAGACATTTTATTAAAACCTATTTACAAAGAAGTGAAACATCTTGTAAAAGACTCATGGGAATTTTTAAAGCACTATCCCCTAGACAAATACCATCAGGGTATTTTGTTCAGCACAATTGATGTTGTAGATTTATTCAGCTCTATTCCCATGGAAGAAGGAATTGAGGCATTTACTAATAGCCTAAGAAAACACACTAACATGACATGGGATAGAATTAAATTATTGGCTGAACTTATGAGCATTGTGTTAGAGAACAATTTTATTTTTTATGAAGGGGAGATATTCAGGCAGACCAGGGGGGTAGCTATGGGAGCAGCATGTGCTCCCATATTCGCCAACCTGGTCATGCTTGAATGGGAAGAACAGAATGTATTGGATGGTATACATGACGAACACATTGTATACTATTCTAGATTCCTTGACATTTACATTCTCTGGAATGGGGACACGGACACATATTCTGCCTTTATTAATTACATTAACAATAGCAGTAATTTTTTGAAATTTACCTCAGTGGTAAATGAATATGGTGTTCTGCTTGACACATTGATTACAGTAGACAGGGGTGGTTTGAAGTCCACGATATACAGAAAGGACACCTTCACCAATTCTTACGTGGACTTCAACAGTTTTCACCCTAGGACAGTGAAAAGAAACATCTACAAAGGACAATGTGTAAGGGCTGTTAGAATGTGTTCCCAATATATAGATATGGTAAAGGAAATTGACTACATTACATCTTTATTTTTTGACAGAGGATATGACAATAATATGATGGTGGACATCTTGGCATATGTAATTAGCCAATGGGGAATGAAATATAAACCGTTACTTGGTTCCAATAATACATTAAATTTATTAGTCAACAATGAAATTCAAGAGCATCAAGTCATGGAAGCATCAGTAGAACAAAAGGCCAACACTACTTATAACAGAGCATGTATAGTAGAATTTGGTCCTTATAGTTATTACATTAAGGACATTATTACAAAAATTGGCACCTTATAATTAAAGATAAAGAAACAGCTGATATACTGGGAACAGAACCCAAATTTGTGAATAAAATGGGCATGAATATCAAGAGAATTCTAGAATTAGGATATAAGACAAAACATAATGAAAGTGCACATACTTTGAGATGTGGCACTTGTAAACAATGTTCCAGTATATACACGAACAGTTTAATAATATTAGGAAATGAAAACAGAACTAGGATATACCCAGTTAAGGGTAACTGTAAAACTAGAATGGTAGTGTATATCGCTATGTGTATGGTCTGCCCCTCATTTTATGTGGGGAAGACGGAAAGATTATTAAAACAGCGGATTTATTCACATTTATATTGTATAAAAAACAAGGATTCAAAAAATGCATTAGCGAGGCACATTATGGAAAAAGGAGAAGAACACAAATTTGAATTTGCCATAATAGAAGCAGTTAAATGTGATCCTAGAGGAGGCAATACTAAATACGTATTAGCCTATAGAGAGCTTTTTTGGCAAGTTTTAACTGATGCAACCAGATTGCCAGGCATTAACGACTATTTTACCATCAAACCTTTGTTGATGTTAAGACAGTGATGCATAAATTATAGTCACAGTACCTAAAATCACTAAAACACAAATCAAAAATTAAAAATGAAAAAACTTTCTGTTTTAACATTTTAGTATCATTAGTTAATATAAGTATCTATTGTGAGATTATTTATCAATTAATTCTTGCAATTTTTTAATGTATTTAATACTTATATAGAGGCATTAACATGTGGATTTTATGAATTTTGATTATTTGTATGTAAAAGTTTAATTTATAGTATATTGCTTTAAGTATGGCTTTGGAATTTGGCGCCATTTTTTATTTAAAAAGTTTTGTAATTAGTTGTTACAACTGTTCTGATGAAGCTAGCCGAGCCTAGTGAAAGCGCTAAACTACAGAAATTGTTTATATTGTTTTGGTATTAAACAACTATTCAGTGGTTTTAACTACAACCCGGTGGATTTATTTTGCTATTCATTTGAGCTGGAGCGCATCTTCTTGTGTGGATTAACCCCAAATGGAGGTTTTTTTCCGTGGTGTGAGTAGATTGCCTTTCTAATCCAGGATGCAATGGTCTGTTTGGCGACTGCCTTGCCCAATGCCCTGGGATGGAAATATACAAAGAGATGTTTGGATTTCCTAATGTCTTTAGTCTTGTCCAAGTAAAATCTCAGTTGCCTGTGGACATCTAGGGAGTGGAGTATCCTCTCTCCTTGGTTAGTGGGAGAGGGGAAAAAACTGGGTAGGTGAAGGGATTGATTTAGAGATAACTCATTGACTACCTTGGGCATGAAGGAGGGGTTAGTTCTCAGTGTGACCCCGTCCCTGTGAAAAATGATGTAAGGTGAGCAAGCCATTAAGGCTTGTAGCTCGGAAACCCTTCTGGCAGAGGTAACAGCCACTAACAGTACTGTTTTCCAAGTACAACACTGTGGAGAGGCTTGTATTAGCCAGTTCGAAGGGGAGCTGGGTGAGTTTTTCCAGGATGAAGTTCAGGTCCCATGGAGGAGGGCTAAGCTTCTTAGGTGGTCTGATGTGTAAGACCCCTTTAAGGAAAAGTTTCACATGTAGCCTGGCTAACAAGGGAGGAGCTAGACGTAAGCAGGCTGATAAAGCAGAGAGGTGCACTTTCACTGATGAATAGGAAAGTCCACCCATTATAAGTTGACACATATACGAGAGGACTACGGGGGTGTAAGCCTCGTAAGAGTCCTTTTCCTGTCCCAGACACCACTGAGTAAATCTTTCCCATTTAGCAAGGTATGACTTTCTAGTAGTGGATTTCCTGGCTTCCCTCAGGACTGACAGCACATCCTCTCTCTGAATAGTGGTGTCTGAATGGGGTTAGTAATTTATCACCCACAGAGTCAGGGATAGCATTTGCAAGTGTGGGTGTAGGAGAGTTTCTTTGTCTTGTACCAGAAGGTCCACCTTGTTGGGTAACTTGCAGTGATTGCTTAATTGTGTAGAAGGGGGAACCAGTGCTGCCTTGGCCAGTAGGGAGTCACTAGCAAGATTTTTGTTTTTTCCTTCCTGATTTTCAGACTGACTTTCTGAATCAGAGGGAAGGGGGGGAAGGCGTAAAGGAAGTTTCCCTCCCAGGTGAAACTGAAGGCATCTACTCTCCAGGTTGGGGGGAGTAAGTCTTTGTGAAGAACGTTTGCAGCTGCCTGTTCTGGGGGAGGCAAACGGGTCTATTTGTGGAGTGCCCCACCAGTGGACTACGTCCAGGAAGACTGTCTTGTCCAGCATCCATTCGTGTTGTGGAGAGGATGTTCTGCTCAGGAAGTCTGCTTGCTTGTTGTCCTGCGAAGGGATGTAGCTGGCTTGCAGGGATAGGTTGTGCTGGGATGCTAGGTCCCAAATTAGTAGGGCTAGCTTGCACCATTGGTATATGCCTTGGTACTTCCCAGTTTGTTGCTGTACCACATTACAGTGGTATTGTCCGTCACTATCAGAAGAGGTCCTGGTAGCAGTAGAGATATGAAGGTCTGCAGAGCTAAAAGAAAGTACAGTTGTGTACCTACCATAAATGTAGATGTTCGAGTATATTCACTGTTGCAGTCATTACTCTTGGGTTATCCTGCTGGCAGGCTACCCACAGTCAGCCTGAATTCCAAAGTCTTGGTCCGGCATCGGTTGCTGTCGCCTCTTCCCTGATGTCAGTGCGCCATGGGTATAAAAGATGCAGCCGACGCCATTTTCTTCAGTTTTTCTTGCTCCAGATGTCAGGTGCCCCCAAAAGGGTAGGCTAAATAGAATATGCCAATAAACATGCATGCACTCAAGTAAACATTTCCTTCATCTACAAGCAAATACACCACATAGGTTGTATAGAATAGAGAAGTACAGATAAGACCCAGCAAATGAAAGGGGGATGGTGGGAGGGTAAGCTGGACTGCAACAGTGAATACACTCGAACATCTACTATGTTCATCGTGTTTCACTGTTGCAGTCATTACTCTTCGGTTGAATCCCAAAGCTGAGGATGGGTGGCTGGGCTAAATAGGCTTAGTAGAGGCTATGAGGCCCTGCAGAACTGCAGTGGCAAAGCCTGCTCTGGATTTAGAGTAGAGAGGTAAGTGGTAGTGCTTTGTAAAAGTGTGCACTGAACTCCAAGTTGCAGCGTCTAAGATGTCTTTGGTTGGTACTCCTCTGAGGAAGGCTGCTGAAGTGGCTGCTGCTCTGGTAGAATGTGGCCTAATGCCCTTAGGCACTGATATGCCATGCTGTGAGTAGCAGAAACAAATGCAATGGTCTATCCATTTTGAAACAGTCTATTTTGAGATAGCCTTTCCTTGTGATCATGCAGCAGCATATGCCACTAAAAGATGCTCAGTCTTTCTGAAAGCTTTAGTTCTGTCCAAGTAGAAGCGTAGCTGTCTGTGTATGACCAAAGAATGCAGAAGTCTCTCACCCTTGTTCTGTGGGTTTAGATAACAGGTAGGCAAGTGAATGTTTTGGTTAAGGGCCACACTGGACACCACCTTAGGCATAAATGTAGGGTTCATCCTCAGAGAAACCCTGTCTGGATGGAAAATGATAAAAGGTTCCACAGCCATGAGTGCCTGTAACTCCGAGACTCGTCGTACAGAGGTTATTGCTAGGAGCAGAGCTGTTTTCCAGGATAAGAATTTTATATCAGCTGTTGAGGCTGGCTCAAAAGGAGGCAGTGTGAGTTTTTCCAAGACATAATTGAGGTCCCATGCAGGTATTGGTGCTCTCGTTGGAGGTCTTGAGTTTTTGGCGCCTCTGAGGTACTGCCTTATTAAAGGATGAGAAAAGATAGGTGGTTCCGTATTGTAATGGGCTGAAATGGCAGAGGCATGAATCGTAATTGATGAAAAGGATAGGCCTTTGTCCAGCATCTCAGTTAAGTATTGTAAAATCTGAGGAATATTTGGTACAAACGTGTCAATTCCTTGTTCCTGGTTCCAAGCACAGAATCTCTTCCATTTTTCTGCATAAGATTTTCTGGTACTGGGCCTCCTGGCCTCCAAGATAACATCCATTACAGCTTTGGAAAGAGGAGTGTTCTGAATGGCTACATTATCCGCCATGCTGCCAGATTTAAGGTCCTGAGCTGGCTGTGCAGGATCTGAATGCTTTGTTGGGTCAGTAAGTGAGAAGTTTGAGGCAATGCCCAGGCTGGACCTTGAGACAAGTTCTTTAGGATTGGGTACCAGTGCTGGCGTGGCCAGTCTGGGGCAATCAGTATAATTTTTAGCTTCTCTTGTCTGACCTTTAGGAGTACATTGGGGAGGAGAGGCAGTGGAGGAAAGGCATATACTGTTAGGTTTTTCCAGCTGAAGGATAGGGCATCCACTTTCCATGCTTGCTTGTGATAAATCCTTGTGCAGAATTTCTGTAGTTGGCAGTTGTGAGGGGAGGCAAATAGATCTATGTCTGGGCATCCCCATTTCCTTGTTATGCTGAAGACTTCTGGATCCAGTTTCCACTCGTTGGGTCCATGAGGTTTCTGCTTAGCTCATCTGCCAGAGTATTTATTTTTCCTGGCAGGAATTGTGCTTGCAGGTGAACTTGGTAAGTCAATGCTGTGTCCCACAAAGTCATGGCTTGTCTGCAAAGGGGATAGGAATGTGTGCCTCCCTGCTTGTTTATGTACCACATGACTGTAGTGTTGTCCTTCTTTATCAGTAGTTGTCCTGGATGAAGTAGATCCTTGAAAGCTGTCAGGGCATTTCTGAACAGCTAGCATATCTTTTTGATTGATATGAAGATGCATCTGGCTTGTGGGCCATGTGCCCTGAATACATTTTCCTGCCATGTGGGCCCCCCAGGCATAATCTGATGCATCCATTGTTAGTGCTGCCTGGCTGTGGGTAAAGTGAATGGCTGTCCCTTGCTGTGGTGACAGGCCTGTGCCCACCATCGAAACTCCTGTTGCAGGCAGGGAATGAGGGTAATTAATGTTTCCAGGCTGTGGCAATGTTAAGTCCAAACGCTTTTTAGATACCATTGTAGTTTCCTCATATACATTCTGGCATATGGAATTAGCAGAATGCAGGATGCCATGAAGCGCAAAGCCTGCAGAATTTTTCTTGCAGATAACTGGGTCTTTGTTGCCAACATTTTGAAGTAAGAAGTCAGTTGCCTTTGTTTGTCTGGTGTGAGATAAGCCATCTGGGCAGTTGTATTTAAGCTTGCACCCAGGAATATTATCTCTTGAGAGGGTACGAGCTTTGACTTCTTTTCGTTTACTGTGTACCCTAGGCAAATTAGTAATCTTTTTACAAACGTCAGATGCTTTAGTAGAATGTCTTTGTTCTCTGCTTGAATAAGGCAGTCGTCCAAGTAAGGATATATTTGAATTCCTCTGTCTGCAAAATGCAATTACTGGTGCCAGGCATTTTGTGAAGACCCTGGGCGCAGTAGATAAGCCAAAGGGCAGTGCAGAGAATTGGTAGTGCATTGAGCCAGCTATGAATCTGAGGTATCTTCTGCAAGACTGTCTGATTGGGACATGCAGGTATGCCTCTTTTAGGTCCAAAGTTACGAGCCAAGCCTTCTTGCCCAGCATGGGCAGTAGCTGCTGCAGAGTCGACATTTTGAATTTTGGAACGTCCAGAAATGTGTTTAGGATAGACAGGTCCAGTATTGGTCTCCAGGCTTTGTCCTTTCTGGGCACCCAGAAAAGTCTCGAGTAAAATCCTTGTCCCTGCTCTTGTTGTGGTACTTGTTGAATGGCCCTCATGTCCATGAGGGATGGAACTTGCTTTTGTGCCTCTGCCCACTGATTGTGTGGCAGGTCTGGCATACCTTTTGCCCTTGGCAGGGTGTGAAAGTGGAACCTGTAGCCCTGAGACACTATGTTCAAGACCCATTTGTCCTGGGTAATCATGTGCCAATTTGGTGAAAAAAGTGCCAGTTTTCCCCCTAAGGGGGCTGCCAAAAGATAAGTGCTTCGTTCTAGCAGAGGAAAGTCATTGGGACTGTTTCCTGTATGGTTGTGATTTGTCTTCTCCGCTTTTGGAGGTAGAAGTGCCCCATTGTTTAGGCCTGTATGAGCCTTGGGGCTGGGATCTGCCTCTGGGGCGTCTGTATCTGCCTCTTTGTGGCCTGTCTGACACTGGAAAGGACCAATTATTTGCAGGCCAGTTCCTGCTAAATCTGGGTGGCTGTACCTGTAGAAATCCTTAACTGTCTGCATGGATTTCGCTTTATCCTCCATTTTCTTCAACACCTCTTCTGCCTTAACACCAAACAAAGTATCATGCTGTAATGGAGCATCCAATAATTTTGCTTTAACATGAGCAGGCAGATTCTGTTCCTTTAACCAAGCATGCCTTCTAATGACAGAACCCGTAACAGCGGCCCTGCGAGAGGCCTCCAGTGAATCAAAACCACATTGCAAAGTATGCTTTCCCACTTGTTCAGCTGCATGCAATAAAATCCTGCATTTCCTTGTTATCAGAACATTTAGAATTTGCCAACATTTTTTGTTTAAGCAGTGACATTAAGTATTGCTGATATTTAAGCATATGAAACTGACAATTTAAAGCCCTTACAGCCAAGGCAGCAGAAGTGTAAACATTTTTCCCCCATCTGTCCAGTGCCCTAAAATCCCTATCAGAGGGGACAGGGTTTTTTTTGCAGTGGAAGCCTTGACCCCTTTGGGACCCTGAGATATAGTTTCTGGGTCAGCAGCAGGGTTTTTATATAGAAATTTATGAGAGTCTGGAACCCTGTAGTATCTGTCTGGCTTAGCAGGTGCAGGGGGTAAAGAGTCAGGAGACAGGCCGGACTCTGAAAATACATCATCTACAATGTCTAGAACAAGTGGAATAGCAAGAGGTCTGTGCTGATGTAGTAAAAGAAGGTCTCTGAGCCTTTTCTTAGATTCTGAGTAATCTTGGCTCTCCCAGTGAAAATACTCCCTCATGGTATGCAGGGTTTTCCCAAAAAAATAATCCTCAGGAGGAGAGGCTAAAGGAATAGATTCTTCAGCATCAGAATCTTCATAGGGAGGAAAAGAGTATCCCTGTTCAGAAGAGGAATCAGAGGAAACTGAAACCTGATTAGAAGAGTCATATTATGTGTCTTGCCTAGGCCTCTTATCAGGAGGGGGATGGGAACCCCTGATCAAAGTAATTAGGTCTTCGGCCATTTTAAGCATCTGTTTCTTAGGCATGGAAGCCTGTCCAGGAGAATGCTGTACTTATTTCTCAGTCTTTAGAGCTGTTTTCGTCTTTGAAGCTGAGGTTGGCTTGACATAATTGTGTAGGTCTGAAAACACCCCCAGAAGCCGATGCCTGCTCAGCGGCTCCAGACCCATCTGAGGGAATAGTTTCCGAGAGTCCAATACACCTTGAGTATCCAGAGGCCTAGTCGGCTCCACACGGGAGTTGGAGGTGGACTGTGGCTCTGAGGTAGCGGGTGCCAGGGGCTGTGAAAGCGCCTCACTGAGAACCGGTGAACCGGCGACTGGTCTAGCAGGGGCCTTGTCATCGGTTTTGGACCTCAGATGCCTGTCCTTTTCCTTGCGTTTTTTATAAACTCCGGTCGTCGGCTGTTCCAACGGCATTATATAATTAAACCTTCGGCCAAAGTAATGAAAGGCAAAATCGTACCGACGCTTAATAGTGCATTGGTTAAATCTAGCACAAAACCGACAGCTAGCAACGTCGTGATCAGGGACTAGGCAAGGAATACAGTAAGAATGAAAATCCTTATGAGGTATTTGCTTCCCACAAGAAATACAATTGTTAACTTTTTCTGACATTGGTCTGGAGCAAGAAAAAAGTTTCCCCAACGGGGTACTTATCTTTAATGAAGACTTTGGATCTGAAATTCGATTTTGAAAATCTCAGGAGTCGGCTGACCTGCACTTGCGAACTGCTTTTGCTTCGGGCACCACGTGGCAATAAAGACTTAAGAAAATGGTGTCGGCTGCATCTTTTATACCCCTGGCGCACTGAAGTCAGGGAAGAGGCGACAGCAACCGACGCCGGAACAAGACTTTGGAATTCAGGCCGACTGCGGGTAGCCTGCCAGCAGGATAACCCAAGAGTAATGACTGCAACAGTGAAACACGATGAACATCTGCTGTCATCTCCTTTACATTGATGTGTTTGGTTTTCATGGAAGGTTGCCACTGGGCTTGGACTCTATAAGAGTGCAAAGTGGCTCCCCAACCAGAGTCTGAGGCATCTGTATGCAATATTTGTGTGGGTTGAGGGGGCTGCAGTGGAAGCCCCGGGTTTAGTTGTACTTGTTAGATCCACCAAATGATTTCCTTCTTTAAACAGGGAAGAAGGGGGGAAAACTTGTTCCAAGTGACTCTGGTGTTGTGACCAGATATTTTTGAGGTATCATTGCAGTTTTCGCATATGCATTCTGGCCAATGATAGCATGGGAATGGTTGCTGCCATCAATCCCAGGAGTCGAAGGAATTAACTTGCAGTGACTATCTGGGAGAGCAAGACTTCCTGGAAGTGGGAAGTTAGAGACAGAACCTTGTCCTGTGGGAGAGAGGCTTTCATTCGTTTTGTATTGATTCTGCAACCTAGGAATATCTTGTCCTTGTCTGGGTTCGGGGAGAACTTCTTGAGGTTTGGGGTGAACCCTAGACTTTGTAGAAAGGACACAGTGAAGTGTAGATTTCTTAAGAGGGAATCTTTGGACTGTGCTAGGATAAGGATGTCGTTCAGATATGGGTAAATCTGGATTCCTTGGATCCTGCAGAAGGCAATGGCCAGAGCTAGGCACTTTGTAAACACTCTTGGGGCAGTGGATAAACCAAAGGGCAAGGCCGTAAATTGGAAGAGCAAGGATGGGCCAGAGAAATGCAGGAAACGTCTGTGTAAAGCCCTGATGGGAATGTGCAGGTAAGCATCTTTTAGGTCCAAGGTGACCATGAAAGTATTTGAGGGTATGAGGGTAAGAGAGTGGGAAGTGACAGCATTCTGAAGGAGGGTACCTGCAGGTTAAGGTTTAGGAAGGAGAGATCCAACATAGGTCTCCAGGGACTGTCCTTTCGAGGGACCAGGAAAGTACAGTTGTGTACACTTACCATAAATGCAGATGTTCGAGTGTATTCACTGTTGCAGTCATCACATTTGGGTTATCTGCTTGCAGTAGCCCTCAGTCGGCCTGATTATCAAAGTCTTGGGTCCTGCATCAGTTGCTGTCTCATCTTCCATGACGTCAGGTAGTCAGGGGTATAAAGCATGCAGCAAATTCAATTACAATAGTTTTTCTTGCCCCAGATGTCAGGTGTCCCCATAATGGGAAGCAACTATATACAAGGTTACACCTCCAACAAAAAAGAAACACACCAAAAAGCTATAAGCATACCAAACAAGAATAGAGGTATAGTCAACAGAAGTCAGGGGGCTGGAGGGAGGGTAACCAGGACTGCAACAGTGAATACACTCAAACATCTACATTTATGGTAAGTGTACACAACTGTACTATGCTCTTTGTGTTTCACTGTTGCAGTCATCACATTTGGGTAGATTCCCAAAGCTAAGGATGGGAGAAGGCAATTAGATAGCATTAGGACCAGCTATAAGGCCCTGCAAGACTGCAGTGGCAAAGCCGGCTCTGGATTTAGAAAAAAATTGGCAAGTGGTAATGCTTGGTGAAGGTATGTACAAAACTCCAGGTAGCACCTTCTAGGATGTCCCTGGTAGGGACACCTCTGAGAAAGGCTGTCGAGGTAGATGCAGCCCTGGTTGAATGCCCCGTGGGGTAGGTTTTCCATGATGCTTATAGTAGAAATGAATGCAATGGCCTATCCACTTAGAAATGGTTTGCTTTGAAATGGCCTTCCCCTCTGCCCCTGCAGCAAATGCAACCAGCAGCTGTTCAGATATTCTGAGAGGCTTAGTCTGTCCAAGTAAAGTCTAAGTTGTCTGTGCACGTCCAAGGAGTGCAGTATTCATTCTCCTTTGTTCTGAGGATTAGAAAAGAAGGCTGGCAAATAAACAAACTGATTAAGGGCCACACTGGATACCACCTTGGGCAAGAAGGAAAGACTGGTCCCTAAGGGACACCCTGTCAGCATGAAAGATGATGAAAGGTTCCACTGCCATGAGGGCCTGTAATTCAGACACCCTTCTTGCTGAAGTGATGGCTAGAAGGAAGGATGTTTTCCAAGAAAGGAATTTCAACTCTGCATTTGCAGCTAGCTCAAAGGGAGGTACAGTGAGCTTTTCCAATACAAAGTTAAGGTCCCGGGCTGGAGTAGGGGCTCTCCTGGGTGGTCTTAAGTTTTTGGCCCCTCTGAGGAATTGCTTCAGCAGTGGATGAGAGAAGAGGGGTGGTTCTGTATTGTAATGAGCTGAAATGGCTGAGGCATGAATTTTAATGGAGGAAAAAAAGGCCCTTGTGAAGCATCTCAGCTAAGTATTGAAGAATATGGGGTAAATTGGGCGCTGCTGTGCCCATCCCAGAGTTTGACTCCAAGAAAAGAATCTTTTCCATTTTTCAGCATAGGATTTTCTAGTACTAGGCCTCCTTGCCTCCAGAATGATATCCATCACTTGCTTACTGAGGGATGGTAAAGGAGAGATTGGGTAATTAGATAGGCTGCCAGGTTCAGGGATTAAAGTTGTGGGTGCAGAATCTGGCCCTCCTGCTGGGACAGCAGGGCAGGGTTCTGAGGCAGGTGCCATGGTGCCAAAGGTGACACACTGCGCAAGAGGAGATACCAGTGATGGCGTGGCCAATCTGGTGCAATCAGTATTGCCCTTGGTTTGTCCTGTTTGATCTTTAGTAGAGAGGCAGAGGGGGAAAGGCATATACTGATAGGTTTTTCCAGGTGAAGGACAGTGCATCCACTTTCCAAGCTTGTTTGTGGGGAGTTCTTGTGCAAAATTTGTCCAATTGGTAGTTCTGGGGGGAGGCAAACGGGTCCATCTCTGGGCTCCCCCATTTGTTTCTCAACATGTTGAATATCTTTCGTTCCAGTTTCCACTCGTGTGCATCCATGAGATGTTTGCTTAGGTCATCTGCCAGTGTATTTAGCTTTCCTGGCAGGAATTGAGCCTATAGGTGCACTTGGTAGCTCAAGGCTGTGTTCCACACAGCCATGGCTAGTCTGCAGACAGGGTAAGAGTAGGTTCCCCCCTGCTTGTTTATGTAACAGTGGTGTTGTTCATCTTTACCAATCATTGTCCTTGAAGGCTGTCAGAGCATTCTGTACAGCTAAATTTTATTTTTGATTGATATGCAAGTGCATTTGATTTGGGTTCCATTTGCCTTGAATGCACTACCCTGCCAAGTGAGTCCCCCATGCACAGTCTGATGTGTCTGTAGTTAGGGTTTGGGCGGCAGGGGGTAGAGTGTATGGCAGCCCCTTGTTTTGGTGGCAGGCCTCTGCCCACCAAAGGAACTCTATCTGCAGACAAGGTATGATAAGAATCATTGATTCTAGACCCTGAGAATGTTGACACCATAGGCTTTTTAGATATCATTGTAGTTTCCTCATATGCAGTCTTGCATATGGAATTAGTAGAATGCAAGCGGCCATGAACCCCAGGGCTTGCAGTATTTTCCTTGCAGACAGCTGGGTCTTTGTGGCCAGTAGTTTGAAGTAGACTGTCAAATGAATTTGTTTCTCTGGCGTGAGGTAGGCCCATCTGGGAAGTTGTATTCAAGCTTGCTCCTAGGAATACAATTTGCTGTCAGGGTACAAGATGTGATTTCTTTTCGTTTATGGTGTACCCCAGAGACGTTAGCAATTTCTTTACAAATGCCAGATGATTTCATAGTATGTCCTGGCTTTCTGCCTGAATTAGACAATTGTCCAGGTATGGGTATATATGAATATTTCTTTGCCTGCAAAATGCAATGACTGGAGCTAGGCATTTTGTGAATACCCTGGGCGCAGTAGATAAGCCAAAGGGCAGTGCAGAGAACTGATAGTGCATGTAGCCTGCTCTGAAGCATAGGTATCTTCTGCAAGATTCCCTTATTGGGATGTGCAGGTAGGCTTCCTTTAAATCCAGTGTTGCCATCCAGGCACCTTTACCTAGCATGGGAAGCAGCTGATGAAGAGTTAGCATCTTGAATTTTGGTATTACCAAAAATGTGTTTAGCATAAACAGGTCCAGGATAGGACATCAGGAATTGCCTTTTCTGGACACCAGGAAATGTCTTGAGTAGAAACCTTGCCCAGTAAAGGAGGGATAGCTAAAAGGCCTGTGTTGAGGCAGGAGTAAGAATTCCCTAAGCCTCTTTTTGGAGTCAGAGTAATCTTGGCTTTCCCAGCGAAAATGCTCCCTATGAGTATGCAAGGTTTCACTAAAAAAGAAATCCTCTGGAAGGGAAGCAGAGGGAATTGAGTCCTCTGCATCAGAATCCTCATGGGTAGATAAGGGCAAATCCTGGTCATCAAGAAAAAGTTTCCCCAACGGGGTACTTAGCTTTAATTGAAGACTTCGGTTCTGAAACTCGAATGCGAAAATTTCAGGAGTCGGCCAACCGGCACTTGCGAACTTCTCCTTCGGGCACCGCGCGGCAAGAAAGACTGAAGAAAATGGCGTCGGCTGCATATTTTAAACCCCTGACGACCTGATGTCACGGAAGAGAAGACAGCAACCGACACAGGACCCAAGACTTTGATATTCATGCCGACTGAGGGCAACCTGCCAGCAGATTACCCAAATGTAATGACTGCAACAGTGAATACACTCGAACATCTACATTTATGGTAAGTGTACACAACTGTACTTTCCATCTAAACATGAAGAACATACAGAATTTTCAGAATCCTGATCAGATGAATCAGAAGGAACATCAGTCCTAGGTCTCTTAGAGGGGGGAGGGTGGCTACCCCTGATTAGAGTAATAAGGTCTTCAGCCATTCTTATTTGTTTTTTAGGCATAGGGGCCTGACCATGCGGTCTGGGAGTCAGTTTTCTAGGCATGGATCGAGTTTTAGGCCTTGAAGAAGAAGATGGCGTCGGTTTAATATGCAAGTCAGTAGGCCTGAATACACCCTCAGAAGCCGGTGCCTGCACAGCGGCTCCGGACCCATTCAAGGTAGAGACATCCGCAGGTTCCACAGTCTCAGAAGCATCTCGTGCCACAGTTTAAGAAGCATCTCGTGGCATTCCGGACTCTGAATGGGTCTCAGCAGAGGCCTACGTATCGGAAGTAGCGGGTATCAGGGGCTACGAAAGCACCTCACTGAGTACTGTCGAACTGGCGACTAGCTTAGGAGGAGGATTGTCGGCAGCTTTGGACCTATGCAGTCTGTCTCTGTCTTTATCTTTGCGTTTTTTCGGAAAGTCGGTAGTCGGGTGGCTTACCGAAGCCATTTCTGGATAATTGAACAGAGTACCAAAATATTTAGGTGCGCAAATGAACTGACGACAAATAGTACGAAGTTTGAATAAGGCACAAAACCGACAGAGATGTACGTCATGGTCTGGGCCTAAGCAAGGAATGCAGTACGAATGAAAATCTTTATGAGGTATTTGCTTTCCACAAGAAACGCAATTGTTAACTTTTACCGACATCGGTTTAGAGAAAGAAAAAGGTTCCCCAATGGGGTAATTAGCTTAGTTGAAGACTTCGGATATGAAACTTGAAATGAAAATTTCAGGAGTCGGCCAACCGGCACTTACGAACTGCCTCTGCTTCAGGCACCACACGGCAAAAAAAGACTGGTGTAATGGTGTCGGCTGAATGGTTTATACCCCTAACTACCTGACGTCATGGAAGATGAGACAGCAACCGACGTAGGACCCAAGACTTTGATAATCAGGCCAACTGAGGGCTACTGCAAGAAGATAATGCAAATGTGATGACTGCAACAGTGAAACACGAAGAACATCAGACAGGAGTAGAATCCCTTTCCTTCTTGCCCTGTGGGAACAGGTTCTACTGTACCTTGTTGCTACAGGTCTGACAGAATTTGTGAAAGGAGATGGCATTGTTTTTTTTGGGGAAATGGAATGCTCTTCCAGGAGGAAATTTGTTACCAGGATAGAAAGTACCCTTTTTGAATAATGGTTAATACCTATTAGTCTGTGGTGATTTTTTGCCAGAAGGGGAGACAGTGGATAAGGCGAGCTGAGAAGGGCAGATGGGCAAGGCAGTCACTCATTATTAGGACCTCCCCTGTCCTGAAAGGGTCGTCTAGGCTGAGGAGGTGGGCCAGTGGGCCTGGATGAGGAATGTCTTCTAGTTCCTCTTCTGGGTCTGGAGGAGGAGGCAGCAGAATGCAGGTTATGCCCAACAAAGGTAGTCTTAGCCGAGTAATTCCTATAAAATTTGGGTATAGGGGATACTAGGAGATGTTTAATATCTTGTAATTCTTTGCTTTTTTCTTGCAGATTCTTAAAAAAGTCTGCAGATTGCTTTCCAAAGAGGAAGTTGTGATCCAGGGGGGGCGTCCAAGATTTTGGACTTGAAGTCCTCTGGCAAATTCTGCAGTCTAAGCCAGGAATATCTCCTAAGGACAGATGCTGAGAGCAAGCAAAAGCTTCTGCAGCATCATAGCTGCATCTTATGGAATGTCTAGCCACTTGTAGTGCTAAGGACAATTTGGAGGAGATACCCGTTTTAATGGCACTGTCAGGAATTGAAGCCAGCATAGAGGTGGCTTGGGATACTAAGTCCAGGGCATACTTTGTCATGTGTGTTTGATAGTTAATGGCTCTGAAAGTCAAAGTGGAGAAGTGTACACCACCTTGCCTATCCTATCCATGGATTTGCTATCTTTATCCGTGGGCGATAGGGAGGCAGAGGGTAACAACCTAGACTGTCTATCAGGGGAAGTGGCATTCACTGCTGGGTCTGCTAAGGGTGGCTTTATGAGGAATTTTTGGTCCTCTGGCACCTTGTAGAAGCGGTCTGGGTGCTTAGGTGCAAGAGGTTGAGAGTCAGGTGTTCCTAGAGGCTGCAGTAAAGGCATCCAAGTATGCAGGAAGAACAGGGGGAACACAGCTGTAGGGGAGGGGGACTCCACTTGCAGCAGTTCAAAATATCTTTTTTGGGTTTCTGTCATTTGGGAAGTATCCCATTTGAAATAGTCTTTCATTCTGGTGATGGCTTCACCAAATGTAATGTCTTCAGGTGGAGAATCCCCTTCCACAGAATCCTCATCAAGAGAATAGTATTCCTTGGGAGAAGCAATCTGGGATGCATAAAAGATGGATTAATCCGAAGAAGAGTAGGTAGAGTCATGTTCTTCTTCCTCAAGGAGGGGAGCCATGGGAATGGAAGAAGCAGAGGGAGGCCTAGGGCTTAGCAGAGGCAACGTAGTTGTGGGTGAGGCAGAAGGCCTAAGGGCCATAAATGCCTGCATAAGAGAAGAGGTGAAAGCCTCCCAGTCTGGAGGGCCTTCAGAAGCAGGCGTTGTGTGTTTTGTTTTCGGCTTCTTTTTGGTTGGAGTTGGTCTTGAGCTGGGTTTGGCAGTGGCTGTATCCGAGGTCTGGATTCCATTCAAAGGAACCACCAAATCTCCCCCCCCCCCCCCGACACAGACCGGCGTCGGTGTCTTGAGAAAGCTCCGTGGACATGCTGGTCATCGGCTGTGAAGCGGCCTTTGCGAGGGAGGTCGATGGAGTCGACGGATCTGTCGAGCACTCAACTCCTACATCGGTAGTTGGTGGGGCGTCCGGGTTCGGAGTGGCAGGCGATGAAGGCCTAGGCATCTTGGCCTTCTTACGCGGAGGTTCTTGGGCAGCCTCTGAAGTGGGATCCATCCTGAGAGCCAGCCGTTTGAAGCGCTGGTTTTCTAAGTAAAGGTTTAAAGCTCCCACTCGACTATGTAAGGTCTTAGGCACAAATGATTTACAAATAGGGCAGGCGTTATGGTCATGTTCCCAGGGTATGCAGAAAACACATTTGTCATGAGCGTCCTTATGGGGAATTTGGCACCCGCATTGGCACTTTCCCTTTTTCCCTGACATCAGCTGAAAGCTACAACAACCAAGCCTAAGCAATGCAAAAGACTGGTAAAAAAATTAGAAATGCAAAAACTCAACGGGTTACTTATCTATAGTCAATCCGACATCTACGATGCTATGTCGTCTGCGGCTGAAAAGTTCTGAGGATTGTGCGTGCAGATGTCACACTTAAGGTCCCTGGTTTATAGCTCTATGCGTGACGTCCTACGCAGCTGCAACAGCCAAGATGAAGCTTTTGTATAGCAGCCGATGTACGAGTCGCCTTCCCGCACCAAGAATACTGCAACATAGGAATAGAAGGACATCAGCCTTTCCTGCAGCATCCTTAAATCTTTTCAAGAGTAAAGCAAGGAGGGGGTTGGTAGGAGGGAAGCTGATGAAGAATGAAAATGGATAACACAGATGGAACATTATGGTGAGTACATATCTGTTTGAACAGAGTCCCTACTTACCCAAATCGTGGAAGAACCTAAGGAAGGATATTCCTGAGCACAGCAGAGCCAAAGGGTGCCCCCTCCCCTAGAGACCAGATACAATTTGTAACAAGTAATAAAGGTATGAAGATTAGCCCAGGTTGCAGCCACACAAATTTCATCCAAGGAAGCTCTAGACAAAAAAGCTGAAGAAGTTGCCACAGATCTAGTGGAATGGGCTTTTGCTGGTTTTGGTAAAGGCAAACCCACTTTATCATATACAAACATAATGCAGTCAGTCAACCACTTGGCTAAAGTCACTTTAGAAACCGGTTTGCCTAATTTTGATTTTGAAAAGGAAACAAATAATTGTTCTGATTTCCTAAAAATTTTAATTCTGTGAAGACAGAAACATAACGGTCTGTGAACATCCAATAGGTGTAACAAATATTCTCCTTTGCTTGAGGAAATTTGTAAAGACTGGAAGGTTGATACTAATTAATACTGGATTCTGACACCACTTTAGGGAGAAAGGAAGGACTGGTTCATAAAGATACTTTAGCCCTATGAAAAATCAAGTAAGGAGGTTTAGATGACATGGCCTGTAAATCCAAAACTTTTCTGGCAGAAGTAAAAGACAGCTTCTCAGGTCAAACATTTTTGTTCACACTTAGCTGATTGTTCTAAAGGGGGGTGAGTTAAAGTTTGCAAGACAATGTTTAAATCCGAAGGAGCAGCGGCAGGATCCTTTAATGCAGGTTTAAGTAGGTAAGTTTCTCTGAGAAAGGCTTTGCAAAGTTTGGAAGATGTTAAAGTTGAATTATTTACTCCCATATGAAAATTAGAAATGGCTGCTAATTGTACTCTCACAACTGAGGAGCTATAGCACATTCAATGAAAACTCTAGCCAAAAAGTCAAGCACCTTAGAAAATAATGCTGAAAAAGGGTCTAAATTCTTTATGTGCCCAAACAACAAATCTCTTCCATTTACTTTTGTAAACTTTTCCAGTGGAGGCTTTATCAGATAACAGAATATGACCGACAGGGGAGGAGAGCCTGGGTTGTCTAGCAATCAACTGAACTAGAGAAAACCAATCAGTCAATTTGAGGCCTGAAATGTCCAGATGAATCACATCTGTTGTGTGAGAAAATAAATTGGAGTCAAATCCAGGATTCAGGGTGGATGTAGAAGATGATGTGAAAGGAAAGGGAACAACATCTGACAAAGCATGTAAGGGGCAATAAGGATAACTGTGCTCTTCAGCTCGAGATGCATTCTGAGGGAATTTGGGAATGAGGGTAATAACGAAAAGTGTACAGGAGACAGGAAGGCCAAGCATGAAGTGCAGAGTCTTTTTGGGGACTCCCCCACTGGGGGAATCATGGCAAAGAACCTGATCCACTTGTTGCTGAGGGGAGATGCAAAGAGATCACAGCGAGGCTGGCCCCACTAATGGAAAATCCTTTCCGCCACTTTCATGCTGACAGACCACTCGTGAGGCATTAGGATAGACCTACTTAACTTGTCTACAATCACACTGGACTTCCCTAGAATGTGTGTTGCTATCAGAAAACAACTGGATGAGATCTCCCACTGCCTCACACTCATAGATTTTCAACAAAGAGGTTAAGACCTGCTTCCCCTTATTTGTTGATGTACCAGACTACCAACATATTGTCAAGCCTGGATCACAATAGTCCCAAGCAGGGAGAGTTTCTTGAAAGGCCTACAATGCTAGGAGGACAGCTCTCATCTCTAGGACATTGATATGCATGTTGGCCTCTTTGGGGAATCATATGCCTTGAACTGTCCTTCCAAGATGTGCCCTCTCCCAAGTTTGACAGGTGTTCATGGTCACTATGGTATTGGGTTGAGGGAGAACAAAGGGACGGCCTTCTTATATTTGACTGATGTGGATGCACATAGAAGGTAAATTTTGCAAGCAGGCATTATTTTGACTTGACTAGATAATGGCTGGTGGAGAATGGACCATTAAGTTGCTAGTGTCCACTGAAAAATCCTCATATGATACCTTGCCAGCAGTACTAAAATGACTGCTGCTGACAGGGATATCAATGACAGGAGGATTAAGCAAGCTGAAACAGAAGGTTTTTGAATGGTCTTTCTGACCTGCAAATGAATTGTTTGACCCCTGGAGAGAGACGCTGTTGGAGTGACTGTATTGAGCAAGACACCAATGGATTCAAAAATATGTGAGTTAGTGCGACAAGAGATTTGTTGTAACTGACAAACTCTCAGACGAGAGTGCTAACCATAACTTGGCAACTGTGTTGTCCATTATCATTCTTCCTCACTGCTGCGTCTTTGGATCCAATGCTGGATCTGATTCGGGCACATTTTCAAGACTTTAGGATACAAGCCTCGAGCTCCTCCCTCTCCAAAATGCATCATACCTTCCCTAACTCCTCAGATTGAGTTTGTTGCCCTATAAAACAAGTTACATCCCAGAGAGCGAAATAGGACTGATCAAAGAATTTGGGACCCAAACCATGAAACTATGGGTTCCAAAATCCTCTAGGTAACTTCCTGAAAGGACTTAGGGTGGGGGGATGGATGGGAGGGACATGAGGCAGAACGAAAAAGGACAACACAGATGCCAAATTAAGGTAAGTACATAACTTTTACATCTGTCGTCGTCCTTTTCATTCTCCCTCTCTGTTGAGTCAGAGTCCCCAGCTATGAAATTCCTGGTTGGCACCCAAGGAAGGACATGCCGGAGAACTGTTGAGTCGAAGGATGTCCTGCTTCTGGGGGCAATGTCCAATTTACAATGTGAGACAAATGTATGAGTCATAGATCAAGTGACTACAGCACATATCTCAACTGAGGTTCTGACTGAAAGGCTGATGAAGTGGCCATGGATCTAGAAGAGTGAGCTTTATGTGGATGAGGTAATCCACTGCATTTCTACTGTTTACTGACAAAAAGGTAATCAATTATTCATTTAGCCAAGGTGAACTTGGATACTGCTTGGCCTAAGTGATTAGCTGAAAAGGCTATAAAAAGTTGAAGAGATTTTCTGTGCTTTTTTTTTTGTCCTGTGCAGATAGAAACACAACTGTCCATGAACATCAAGATAATGTAACATTCTTCTTTATTTGAATAATTTGGAAAGAAAACCAGTAACTGGATGGACTGGTTAATGTTGGATTCTTTTGCTACTTTATGCATAAAAAATGGGATTAGTTCTTAGGGAAACTCTGTCTTTATGAAAAACGATTTAATATACAATTCAGATACTCTTGGCTGAAATGGTGGCTACCAAGAATATTGTCTTCCAGGAAAGAAATTTCAAGTCACAACTGTCGGCTGGCTTGAACGGCTTCTGAGTGAGGCCTTGAAGGACAATTGTAAGGGGGTGAAGGGTCATTTATTGGTGATCTTAGTAAGAACATACCCCTCATGAAAGCCTTCCATAAATTTGAAGAAGAAATAGAAGATTTCTTTCATTCTCCTTTGAAGCCCAAATCAAAAATCTTTTCCACTTACTGTTACAGACGTTTTTTGTGGAAGCTTTCTGAGAGGCCAAGATTATGTAGCGTACTGGAGAAACTACCCTGGACTTTCTTATAATCACTGCAAGTGGAGAAACTATGCAGTTAGTAGTAGGGTATGGAGATTGGGCTGATGATGTTCTGACGTCTGAGAGATGAGGTCCTGACTGGGATCCAGTATCTATGGGGATACTTGAGGTAAGACCATAAGAAGGGAAACCATACCTGATGAGGCCAGAAGGGGGTAATGAGAAAGTACAGTTGTGTACACTTACCATAAATGTAGATGTTCGAGTGTATTCACTGGTGCAGTCATCACACTAGGGTTATCTGCCTGCAGGTAGCCCTCAGTCTGCCCGAATACCAGAGACTTAGTATTTCTGCACTGGATGCTGTCACTCCAGGACTGACGTCAGGTCGTCAGGGGTATAGAAACAGGCAGCTGACACCATTACATCAGTTTTTCTTGCCCCAAATGTCAGGAGCCCCCCAAACAGGGAGCTAAGTTATGGTGAGGAAAACACCACCAGTAAAATGTAAATACCAATACCCCTGAAAGGGGTGAGTAACAGCCATAGAGAGGAAAAGGAGAGCGAGAAACCAGGTGGCTGGAGGGAGAGAAATCAGGACTGCAACACTGAATACCCTCGAACATCTACATTCATGGTAAGTGTACACAACTGTACTATGTTCTTCGTATTTCACTGTTGCAGTCATCACACTTGGGTAGATTCCCAAAGCTGAAGAAGGGTGGAGGCAGTCAAGAAGAGTTAGGGCTAGCTAGTATGCCTTGCAGGACTGCTGTTGCAAAACGTGCCCTGGATTTGGAAAAGATAGGCAGGTGGTAATGTTTGGTGAAAGTGTTTGGTGAAGGTGTGTACAGAACTCCAGGTAGCAGCTTCCAGGATGTCCCTGGTAGGGACTCCCCTGAGAAATGCTGTAGAGGTAGAGGTTGCCCTAGTGGAATGTGTTCTGACCCCCTGAGGGGTTGGTTTCCCATGATGCTTTTAGCAGAAATGGATGCAGTGTGCTATCCATTTGGAAAGTGTTTGTTTTGAAATGGCCTTGCCCTCTGCCCCTGCTGCAAAGCTGACTAGTAACTGGTCAGACTTTCTGAAGGACTTTGTCCTATCAAGGTAAAATCCGAGCTGTCTGTGCACGTCCAAGGAGTGCAGGATTCTTTCTCCTTTATTTTGAGGATTAGGGAAGAAGGTTGGCAAATGGGTGAATTGGTTCGAAGCCACAATGGACACCACTTTAGGCATAAAGGAAGGGTTAGCCCTGAGGGAAACCCTGTCCGCATGGAAAATAATGAAGGGTTCCACAGCCATAAGTGCTTTTAGCTCAGACACTATTCTTGCTGAAGTGATGGCCAGAAGCAAGGTTGTTTTCCAAGAGAGGAATTTTAACTCTGCTGACGCTGCAGGTTCAAAGGGGGGAAGCACAAGCTTTTCCAGTACAAAGTTAAGGTCCCAAGCAGGGGTGGGTGCTGTCTTTGGCGGCCTTAAGTTGTTTGCCCCTCTCAGGAACTGTTTGAAAAGAGGATGCGGAAGAGAGGGGGCTCAGTGTTGTAATGAGCCGAAATGGCACAGGCATGTATCTTAATGGAGGAGAAGGACAGGCCTTTGTGTAGTAGACCTGCTAGGTAATCCAGGATTAGAGGCAGGAAGGGCAGAATTGTGTCCTCTCCTTTAGATTGAATCTAGGAGCAGTACCTTTTCCACTTATCAGCATAGGATTTTCTTGTACTGGGTCTTCTAGCTTCAAGAATGACATCCAGGACCTGCTTGCTTAGGGTTACAAGGGGGAGAATTCAAGGAATAAGCCAGGCTGCAAGATTTATGGTTTGCAGTTGTGAATGCAAAATCTGCCCCCCCCCCCCCCCCCGCTGAGAGAGCAGAGCTGGGTTCTGGTGTAGGTGCCAGGGTGGCACCGGTGACAGGCTGCGCAGGAGTGTGTACCAGTGCTGGCGTGGCCAGTCTGGGGTAATCAGAATTGTCCTTGGTCTGTCCTGTCTTACCTTGAGTAATACTCTGGAGAGAAGGGGCAGAGGGGGAAAGGCATAGCTTGAGAGATTTACTCACTGAAAAGATAGGGCATCCACTTTCCAGGCCCTGCTGTGAGGATTCCTTGTGCAGAATTTGCTGAGCTGGTGGTTACAGGGGGAGGCAAAGAGATCCACCTCTGGGGTCCCCCATTTCTGAATCAGAAGGTTGAAGGTGCTTGGCTGTAATTGCCACTCGTGTGGGTCTAGGAGATTTCTGCTTAAGTCATCTGTCAGTGAGTTTTGTTTGCCTGGCAGGAACTGAGCTTGCAGATGGACTTGCATGTCCAAGGCAGTGTTCCACAGGGCCATGGCTAGCCTGCAGAGTGGGTTCCCCCCTGCTTGATGTACCACATAACTGTGTGCTGTCTGTTTTTATTAGCAGGTGTCCTGGTGAGAGTAGGGATCTGAAAGCTGTCAGAGCATGCTGCACAGCTAACATCTATTTTTGGTTGATGTGCAGATGAATTTGACTTGGGCTCCAGTGGCCCTGAATGCACTTGCCGTCCATGTGTGCTCCCCAGGCATGGTCTGATGAGTCTGTGGTTAGGGTCTGGGTGGCGTGGGGCTGAGTAAAGGACAGTCCCTTGTTGGGGTTGCATGCTGCTGCCCACCAAAGAAACTCTGTCCTTAGATATGGTATGATAGGAATGACAGTTTCCAGGTCGTGAGAATGTTGGCACCAAAGACTAAGTACCATTGAAGTTTCCTCATATGCAGTCTGGCATATGGAATTAGTAGGATGCATAAGGCCATGAACCCTAGGGCCTGCAGGATTTTCCTTACGGATAGCTGGGTTCTGGTGGCTATTTGACTAAAACAGTCTGTCATATAGGCTTGTTTTTCTGAAGTGAGGAATGCTATGTGGGATGCTGTGTCCAAGCTTGCTCCCAGGAATGCAATCTTTTGACTGGGTACTAGTTTTGATTTCTTTTTTTTGATGGTGTACCCCAGGGATGTTAGTTTTTTTTTTTTGACAAATGTCAGGTGCTGCAACAGCATTTTCTGACTGTCCGCCTGAATCAGGCAGTCCAAGTACGGGTACATTTGGATATTTCTCTGCCTGCAGTAAGCAATGGCTGGAGCCAGCATTTTGTGAATACTCAGAGCAGTGGATAAGCCAAAAGGAAGTGCAGAAAACTGATAATGCATAGATCTGGCCCTGAAACGTAGACATTTCCTGCATGACTCCCTTATAAGGATGTGCAGATAGGCTTCTTTTATGTCTAGGGCGACTAACCAGGCATCTTTGGCTAGCATAGGTAGAAGCTGCTGCAGGGAGAGCATTTTGAATTTTGGTACCACCATGAAAGTACAGTTTTGTACCTACCATAAATGTAGATGTTCGAGTGCTAATACAGCTGCAGTCATAACAGATGGGTTCTCCTGCCGTCAGGCGGGTCCTCGGTCGGCCGAATTCCAAAGTCTAGGTCCGGCGTCGGTTGTCGTCGCTTCTTCCCTGACGTCAGTGCGACAGGGGTATAAAGGAACCAGCCGACGCCATTTTCTTCAGTTTTTCTTGCCCCAGATGTCAGGTGCCCCCAGAAGGAAGGCAATACATAAATTTGTGTAATAATGCAGTGCAATATAATCAAAATACAGTAGTTGCAAGCAAATACATCATAAATGAATACCCCAACCAGGTTGTATGAGGATATGTTAGCCTATAGGCCTGTCCCAAGAGGGGAAAGAGGGAGGGAAACCTGGACTGCAGCTGTATTAGCACTCGAACATCTACATTTATGGTAGGTACAAAACTGTACTATGTTCATCGTGCATACAGCTGCAGTCATAACAGATGGGTAGAATCCCAAAGCTAAGAAAGGGGTGGTAGGCACTAGGTGGAACTAGGAGGAGACAAAATGCCCTGCAAGACTGCAGTGGCAAAGCCTGCTCTAGATTTGGAGTATAATGGTAGGTTGTAGTGCTTGGAGAAGGTATGCACAGAACTCCAAGTGGCTGCTTCCAAAATATCTTTGGTAGGAACTCCTCTGAGGAAAGCTGCAGAGGTGGCTGTGGCCCTGGTGGAATGAGTTCTAATGCCTGTAGGTACAGTTTTGCCATGAAAGGAATAGCAAAAGCGTATGCAGTGGGCTATCCATTTTGAGATTGTCTGTTTGGAAATTGGCTTTCCTTGAGCTCCTACAGCATAGGACACAAAGAGCTGTTCTGATTTTCTGAAAGGCTTTGTTCTGTCCAAATAATAACGCAGTTGTCTGTGGATGTCCAAGGAATGTAGTAATCTCTCCCCTTTGTTTTGAGGATTAGGATAAAAAGTAGGTAAATGTATGGCTTGATTTAAAGCTACCCTGGATACCACTTTAGGCATAAAGGACGGGTTGGTTCGTAAGGAAACTGTCCTGATGGAAGATGATAAAAGGCTGGACAGCCATGAGAGCCTGTAGTTCTGAAACTCTACGAGCTGAGGTGATAGCCAGAAGGAAAGCTGTTTTCCAGGACAAATATTGCAAATCTGATGAGGCAGCTGGCTCAAAGGGAGGCAAGGTCAGTTTTTCCAGAATTAAATTAAGATCCCAAGCAGGTATTGGTTGTTTCCTTGGAGGTCTTAGATTCTTAGCCCCTCTGAGGAATTGTCTTAAGAGAGGGTGAGAGAATAAGGGTAGATCAGTGTTGTATTCTGCAGAAATGGCTGAGACATGGATTTTGATGGAGGAGAATGAAAGCCCACTGCTTAGCAGCTCAGCCAAATATTGTAGTATTTGAGGTAAATTCAGTTTTCCAGGATCCTGGCCCTTTTTCTCATTCCAGACACAAAACCGTTTCCATTTTGTGGAGTAAGCTTTTCTAGTTGATGGCCTTCTGGCCTCCAAAATGACATCCTGCACCTCCTTGGAGAGTAGGGCCTGTTGTGATGCTAAGGAATCTTCCATGCGGCTAGATTGAGTGTTTTTAGCTGGCTGTGAAGAGTTTTGAAGCTGTGCTGAGTCAGAAAAAGTGGCATTAGAGGCAGGGTCCATGGTGGGGAATGCGTCAGGCTCCTCAGGAGTGGGTACCAGTGTTGCCTTGGCCAGTCCGGAGCAATGAGGATCATCTTTGGTCTGTCTGCTCTGGTTTTCAATAGAACTTTGGGCAGCAGAGGAAGAGGTGGAAAGGCATAAACTGTCATTGATGTCCAACTGAAAGAGAGAGCATCCACTCTCCAGGCCTTTGGATGGAAAATCCTTGAGCAGAATTTTGTCAATTGGTGGTTTTTGTGGGAGGCAAAGAGATCTATGTCTGGCCTTCCCCATTCTTGGATTATTTCTGTAAAAACTTTTGGATGCAATTTCTATTCGTGTGGATCTGTCATATTCCTGCTTAGGTTGTCTGCCAGCGTGTTTTCCTTGCCTGGCAAGTACTGTGCTTGTAGTTCCATTTGTAAGTCCATGGCCATGTTCCAAAGTGACATGGCCAGTCTGCATAGGGGGTAAGAATGTGTTCCTCCCTGTTTGTTTATGTACCACATAACTGTGGTGTTGTCCGTTCTTATCAATAGTTGACCTGGTTGTAGAAGGTCCTTGAAAGCTATAATAGCATTTATTACTGCTAGCATTTCCTTTTGATTGATGTGAAGGTGCTTTTCTTTTTGGGACCATTTGCCCTGAATGCACCGATCTGTCATGTGCGCCCCCCAGGCGTAGTCCGAGGCATCTGTTGTGATGACTTGATTTGCTTGAGGCTTGCTAAATGGAAGACCTGTGTTTGACATGCTTGAGCCCACCACAGAAATTCCTTTTGTAGACATGGAATTAGTGGTATTATTGTTTCCAAACTGTGGCTGTGGTGAGACCATATGTTTTTCAGGTACCATTGTAGTTTCCTCATATGCAGCTTTGCACATGGGATTAGTAAGATGCAAGATGCCATGAATCCCAGAGCCTGCAGGATTTTCCTTGCAGTCAGCCTGGTGCAATTTGCTAGTGCTCTGAAGTATTGAATTAGTTGCCCCTGCTTCTCTGGCGTGAGGTAGGCCATCTGGGTGCTTGTGTCCAAGTTGGCACCCAGGAAAATTATCTTCCGAGAGGGTATTAGCCTTGATTTCTTTTTGTTGACTGTGTATCCCAGAGAGTTCAACAACATTATTACATAAGCCAGATGTTTCAGAAGAATGTGCTTGCTGTCCGCTTGGATCAGGCAGTCGTCCAAATAAGGGTATATTTGTATCCCTTGAAGTCTGCAGTAGGCAATTACTGATGCCAGGCATTTCGTGAATACTCTGGGCAGTAGATAAGCCAAAGGGCAATGCAGAGAATTGATAATGGGTTGAACCTGCAAGAAATCTGAGGTACCTTCTGCAATTTTGTCTGATTGGGACATGCAGGTATGCCTCCTTGAGGTCCAATGTTACCAGCCAAGACTCCTTGCCCAGCATGGGAAGAAGTTGCTGTAGAGTGAGCATCTTGAATTTTGGTACGAGTAGAAATGTGTTTAGGATGGATAGGTCCAAAATAGGTCTCCAATCTTTTCCCTTCCTTGGTACCAGAAATAGCCTGGAATAAAAACCTTGACCTTGTTCGTGCGTAGGTACCTCTTGAATAGCTTTCATGTTTATGAGATCTGTAATTTGCCTTTGTGCCTCTGCCCTTTGATTGTGTGGCAGGTTTGGCATGCCTCTCATTTTTGGAAGGGTGTGAAAATGGAATTTGTAGCCTCTGTTTATAATGTCCAGGATCCATTTGTCCTTTATGACAATATGCCAATTTTTTGAAAATAATGCCAGCTTTCCTCCTAAGGGGGCTGCCATTTGAGACTTGCTTGGCATGCAAAGGGGAAAGCCATTGGGTTTGCTTTCTGAAAGATTGTGAGTTATCCTCACCACTTCTTTGTGTAGGAGCTTGCCATTGTCTGCCTCTAAACGATCCTTGGGATTGTCCTTTGCCCCTCGGGCGCCTATATCTGCCTCTTTGGGGTCTGTCCGTGGCAGGAAAGGACCAATTTTTGGAAGGCCAATTTCTACTAAAACGTGGGGGTTGTACCTGTAGAAAATCTTTCACAGTTTGCATTGATTTAGCCTTTTCCTCCATTTTCCTTAATACCTCCTCAGCATTAGCACCAAATACTACATCCTTTTGAAGAGGGGCGTCTAGTAATTTAGCTTTGACATGATCAGGCAAGGCTTGTTCCTTGAGCCAGGCATGTCTACGTATGACTGATCCTGTAACAGCAGCTCTACATGAGGCCTCTAGAGCATCAAAACCACATTGTAAGGTATGCTTACCCACTTGTTCTGCACTATGCATCAAATCCTGCAACTCCTTCAAGTCTGGTTGTTCAGGTTGTGACATTTTACTTTTCAATTGTGATAACAAAAACTGTTGGTATTTTAGCATATGGAACTGACAGTTTAAGGCCCTCATAGTTAAGGTAGCCGAGGTATATACCTTTTTTCCCCACCTTTCTAAGGATCTGGAATCTCTCGGAAGGTAATGGACTTTTAGCAGTGGAGGCCTTAACTCCCTTGGGGCCCTGTGAGATGGTTTCTGGGTCAGCAGCATGGCTTTTGTATAGAAATTGGTGTGAGTCAGGAACCCTGTAGTACCTGTCAGGCTTAACTGGAGCTGGAGGTAGAGAGTCCGGGTTAAGGAAGGCCTCCGAGTAAACATCATCTAGGATGTCCAAGACAGGAGGTATAGCCAGAGGCCTGTGCTGAGGTAGCAAGAGAAATTCCCTAAGCCTTTTCTTGGAATCTGAATAATCTTGGCCTTCCCAGTGGAAGTGTTCCCTTAAGGTATGCAAAGTTTCCCCAAATGAGTAATCCTCTGGAGGGGATACAGAAGGGATGGACTCCTCCACATCAGAGTCTTCAAAAGGGGAGTAAGAATGTTCCTGATCATCAGAGTGCTCTGAAATAATGGAGCCCTGATCAGAGGAGGGGGAATCTTCCTCCACTCTGGGCCTTTTGTCTGGTGGGGGCTGAGAACCTCTGATAAGAGTAATTAAATCCTCAGCCATTTTAAGCATCTGTTTTTTAGGCATGGGGCCTGGAGATGGGCCCTGTGTAGCTTGTCTCTTAGAGTGCATGGTTGCTTTAGACTTAGTGAAAGCCTTGATGGAGAAAGAAGAGGAAGGTCTGAAGACACCTTGGGTGGAGGTGGACCTGTCCACATTTTGAGTTTCAACGCCAACAGTGGCTTCGGTATCTGTAGTCGGGGTGTGGGCCGAGGAGCCTGCGACCCCGGGCACAGGAGACACCACCAAAGAAGTGTCGTCGGTAGTCAGGGGCTGCGTAGGCGCCTCGCTGAGAACCGGACCACGTGTAGTCGGCTTTGGCGTGGTGTCGGTAGAGGCCGCGGACCTCGTGTGTCGGTCCTTATCTTTGCGTTTTTTTAGACAAAACTGGAGTCGGAGTATCCGACGACATAATATAGTTAAATGCTTTCACAAAATAATGCTGGGCGAACTCCGCCCGACGCGTAATGGTGTGTTTGTTGAATGTAGCACAAAAGTGACAGACCGAGACGTCATGGTCTGGGCCTAAACAAGGTATACAGATGGAAAGGAAATCCTTATGCGGTATTTGCTTCCCACAAGAAATACAATTATTAACTTTGTCTGACATCGGTCTGAGGCAAGAAAAGTTTCCCCAACGGGGTACTTAGCTTTCAAGAAGACTTCGGTTTCAAAATTTTCGTAACCTCAGGAGCTGGCCGACCGGCACTTGCGAACTGCTTCTGCTTCGGGCACCGCGCGGCAAGAAAGACTGAAGAAAATGGCGTCGGCTGGTTCCTTTATACCCCTTCGCACTGACGTCAGGGAAGAAGCGACGACAACCGACGCCGGACCTAGACTTTGGAATTCGGCCGACCGAGGACCCACCTGACGGCAGGAGAACCCATCTGTTATGACTGCAGCTGTATGCACGATGAACATGGTGTTAAGAATAGAAAGATCTACGACTGGGTGCCAAAAGCCCTCTTTTCTGGGTACCAGGAAATTCTGAAGTCTGGAATAGAATCCTTGACCTATCTGTTCTGCAGGAAGAGGTTGAATTGCCCTGATAGAAAGCAGGAATAGGAACTTGGTTTTGTGCCTCTGTCCACTGGTTTGGAGGAAGGTCTGGGAACCCTTTTAGGGTTGGCAGAGAGGTGGAAGCAAAATCTGTACCCCTGGGATACAGTGTTGAGGATCCATCTGTCTTTGGTGATGGACATCCATTTTTTTGCATGAAGGGCAAGTTTTTCTCCTAGGGGCACAAGCAGTTGGGCAGAGGTGGGGAGTGGAGTAGAGAAGTCATTGTGAATTCTTTCCATTAGGGGGTGGCTTAGCACTCCCTGCTTTGGAGGTGGAGGGCACTCCATTGATCTCTGCATACCCTGAGACTGTAGTCTGGGGGGTCCGTTTCCCCTGGGTCTAGTTTGAGGTGGCCTTGAGGGGGCTGGAAAGGACCAATGTTTTGATAGGCAATGCCTACAATACCTAGGAGGTTGTACTTGTAAGAATTCTGGGACTGTCTGCATAGATTTAGCTTTTTCTTCCATCTTTTTAAGAACCTCTTCTGCTTTGGTGCCAAACAGATTGCCCTTGTTCAAAGGAGCGTCTAATAACTTTGATTTGACATGGTCTGGCAAGGTCTGCTCCTTATGCCAAGCATGCCTTCTCAGTACAGAACCAGTGACTGCTGCCCTGCAAGATGCTTCTAGGGCGTCAAAGCCACATTGCAATGTATACTTGCTGACTTGGCTTGCAGAATGCATAAGCTCTTGCAATTCTTTATTTTCTGCACAGGTCTGTAAAGGTTGCTATTTTTTGTTTAATAAGTTTCATAATATGTTGTTGGTACTTCAGCATGTGAAACTGACAATTCAAAGCCCTAACGGCGAGAGTTGCAGAGGTGTATACTTTCTTACCCCATCTGTCCAAAGCTCCGGAATCCCTGTCCGAAGGGATGGGATTCTTAGCTGTAGTTGCTTTGATACCTTTAGGCCCCTGGGATAAGGTTACCATATGTCCGGGTTTCCCCGGACACGTCCTTTTTTTTGGGCTCCTGTCCAGGCGGTTTTTGAAAATTCTGCGATTTGTCTGGGTTTTAAAACCCGGACAAATCGCAGAATTTTCAAAAAGCAGACATCCCTATTTCGAAGTCTTTTCTCCGCTTTTTTTTTTTTTGATTGGCTCATATACCAGTATACGAGCCAATCAAAAAACGGAGCTCTGTTCAATGCGAAACTGCTTGATGTTCCGCAATGAACAGAAGAGGGTCTGCTGTGCACGTTTTTGATTGGCTCGTATACCGGTATACGAGCCAATCAAAAAGCGGAGCTCTGTTCAATGCGGAACTGCTTGATGTTCTGCATTGAACAGAAGAGTGTCCGCTGTTCGAGGTTTTGATTGGCTCGTTTACCGGTATACTGTTACCAGCACATATTATTTCGTCCTCTTAGGTTGAAGAGCAAAGAAAAAAGGTCTTTACTTTTAGTCCTACAAGACTAAGACTTTTTTGCTCTTCAACATAAGAGGACGAAATAATGTGTGTTGGTAGCAGCACATTTTTTCGTCCTTTTTTTACATACAAAGAATTACGGTAACCCTACCCTGGGAGATGATCTCTGGGTCAGCAGTAGGATTTTTGAAAAGGAATTTGAGAGAGTCAGGTACTCTGTAGTACCTGTCTGGTTTTCTAGGAGCAGGGAGTAAAGTATCAGGAGTAAGACTAGATTCCATAAAGACATCATCCACAACTTCCAGGACTCGGGGTATTGCTAAAAGCCTATGCTGTGGCAAATCTAGAAATTCTCTGAGTCTCTTTTTGGACTGAGGATAGTCTTGTCATTCCCAGTGGAAATGCTACCTTATATGTAAGGTTTCACCAAAAGAAAAGTCCTCTGGAGGAGAGGCAGAGGGAATGGATTTCTCTGCATCTGAATCCTCAAGCAGATAAGGGCATGTCTTCATAATCAGATACCTCAGAGTCGTCGGACTCTCAGTCTGAAGAAGCTGCTGGGGACAGGTCTCTTTCTCTTAGCAGGGGAAGGCTGGCTTCCCCTAATCAGCATAATAAGGTCTTCTGCCATTTTAAGCATTTGATGTTGTGGCAAGGGAGCAGGTGCATGCGCTTTGGTCATCAGTTTTCCAAGAGTAGTGCGTACTCTTGGCCTTAGAAAATCGGTCGTTTTAGACAGAACTGAAGATGCAAAAGAAGTTGGTTTGTGTCGAACATTAGTAGTGCGAAGAACTTCCTCAGAATCCGGTGCCTGCTCAGCGGCTCCAGACCCATCCAAGGTAGAGACATCTGCCGGTTCCATAGTCAAGGAAGAGTCTCGTTGCATACTGGACTCTGAACGGGTCTCGGTAGAGGCCTGCGGAACCACTGAAGCAGGCATCAGGGGCTGCGAAAGCACCTCACTGAGTACCGGCGAACTGGCAACTAGCTTAATGTAACGGTCGTCGGCAGCTTTGGACCTGTGCAGTCCGTCTCTGTCTTTATCCTTAAGTTTTTTTGGAATATCGGTAGTTGGATGGCTTACCGAAGCCATTTCAGAATATGGAGATAGAGAACAAAAGTATTTAGTGACAATAAGGGCCCGACGATGGATAGTTCAGGCATTGAACAAGGCACAAAAGTGACAGCGAGGTACATTGTTGTCTGGGCCTAAATAGGTGAAGCAGTAAGAATGGAAATCTTGGTGTGGTATTTGCTTTCCACAGGCAAGACAATTGTTAACTTTCTGACATCGGTTAGAGCAAGAAAAAAGGATCCCCAACGGGGTACTTAGCTTTAGAAGACTTCAGGATGATTCAATTCGTAAACAAAAACTCAGGTAGTGGCCGACCAGCACTCGTGTGAACTGCTTCTACTTCGGGCTCCTCGGCAAGGAAGACTGATGTAATGGCGTCGGCTGCCTGCTTTTATACCCCTGACGACCTGACGTCAGTCCTGCAGCAAAAGCATCTGACGCAGAAATACTAAGTCTCTGGTATTTGGGCCGACTGAGGCATATAACCCCAAATGTGATGACTGCAACAGTGAAACACGAAGAACATCTAGCTCCTTCATTAAAGACTAAAGCTAAGAACTCAAGGATCGCTGACACAGGTGAATAGGAATGTCGGTGCCTGCTGCTCTTGACATGCCATCAGTTGTGCTTGAAAGCAAACACATGGACACACTGGACATTGATTGCAAAGTAGATAGCTGTCATCCCACAGTTTTTGGATGTCAGCAGGCAGGATATCAGATAGTGATGGGAACAGCTCTTTAGTCAGATCCCTCCGAGACATATGGGTCAAACAGTTCAGCACACAGACAGCAAACTTTACCGACACAAAAGTCCTTTTCTTAAATCTGTCCAGTGCCCTGTACTCTCTATTTAAGGGACTGACAGCTCCTTTTTGGGGCATCTGCAACCACCATGACATCTACAGGGGGACCCATTCTCTACAGGGACCTGTTCCTAGGAGCAACCAATATTTTACTATGTATTCTTTGGATAGGCACAACCATGTTGTGTTCCTTCCAGATCCACTGAAAGACCAAGTCAATGAGCTTGTGAGTGGGAAGGGCCAACCAAGAAGATGACCAGCCTCAAGGAATACAGGCTCTAATGGGGAAGGAATTTCTATGGACTAACCCCCTCTCTGCTGCATCCATTTGAGAACATCTCCAAAGGAGTCATCTGCTGGAGGGGATCTTGATGCCCTCAATCACACACTCTAGGAAGAATCAAGATGCCTCCTCTTGCAAGACCTGTGACCTTCCCCAGTAGGACCTTCCTAGAAGGGTAAGAACTGGAGGGAGAACTTGCCAAGTGAGAACTCTCAAGGCTTGAGAAAACCAAAGAAACCGTGTTGGGTAAAACCTTGGTGCAGAAATAAATCCAAATGAAAGGTAAAAAGTAAAAAATGCACCAAGATAACACACAGCAAACGTTTAATCACAGCAAAGTACAAAGTGGTAAGCGCTTTCACAACCGAAGTTGCTTCATCAGACACCACAGTAAAAAATGCACAGGTTTAAATAGAGATTATAAAATGCCAATTAATCAATAAAAATCACACAATGATTAAGTAGCAGTGAAAAACAATTAAGCCTGATGCTCAAACTAAAAAAAAGCATTGCTTAAAAACATTGTACAAGAAGGAATCAAATACTATACATGAGAAAGCACTTAAAAAACTTATAAAATCATTATAAAACATGGAAAAATACTAGGCAGGAAAAGTTAAATAGAATACTTGAAACTAATAGTTAAATACATTAGACTAATTTTCAAAGAACTTAGCTAATCTTAATGCTTGAGATGTCTAGCCTTTAAAAAAGGGACCAAGGAAGTAGTAGCATTCAAACCAGGATACTTTTCAGCATTAAGTTTCAAAACCCACTTCTGTTCATGTCCCTCTGTGATATTCTCAATGTCACCACCTCTGGGGTTTCTATGAATATGTTGTAGAACAAAGAACTTAAAGGAATGAGAATGCCATTGGACATAACATGATTGGCTAGAGCATTTGATGGTTTATTATTACTAATATCTCTTAGGTGGTCTAGAATACGATCTTTAAGCATTCTATTTGTTTTTCCTACATAAAAAGCAGGACATTGTACACAAAAACAATAATAGACCACATCTGTAGATCTGCAATCAGTGTATTGATTAGTGTAGAAAGAAAATTTCCTAGTAGGATGTACATATTTATTTTTGCCATATATAAATTGACAAGCACTGCAATTCCTGCATGGAAAAGTACCATGCCGATTGGATCTAATAATAGTTCTAGATAATTCACCATGACATAGATGTTGTTTAAGGGATTTATTATTTCTAAAACTAAAAATAGGAGAATGTCCGACCTTGTCTACCAGTCCAGGCACTTCTTGTAGCAAATACCAATGCTTTTTGACTACATCTAAGTATTGATTGATGTTGCTGGAAAACTGAAACACCACTCTAAAATCATTACTAGTTCTGTTAGTATATCTTGTATTGTCAACAGCATCACCAGCATTAAAATAAGGTTTACATCTAGTGCTTCTCAGCTTCCAGGCATTAGAGATAGTCTGTTCAATGTCTGCAAGTGAGTATCCCCTATGTAAAAATTATGTTTTTAAATTAGATAGGGCAACTACTGCATCTTCATCTCTGCTATGCAGTCGCAGTGTTCTAAAAACCTGACCCTTGAGCACGTTCCTAGGAACGTGTCTAGGGTGCATACTAGATTTGTACAAAAGAGTATTTTTTCTAGTGGGTTTAAAATAAATATTACTGCAAAGACTATTTAAAACAGATTTACTAATCTGCACATCAAGGAAACTGATGTCAGTGTTGGAACTATGGTAAGTGAACCTTAAAAAATCAGTAGTTGAATGCAAATATTCCACAAACTGTGCCAAATCAATACCAGAGCCTCTCCACAGCATAAACACATCATCCACAAAGCAGACATACCAAAGTATTTGTCCAAAGAATGGATTATTGTTTGACAACACATTTTGCTCTTCCCAGCTGACCAAAGCCAAGTTGGCATAGCTATTTGCACATGCAGTGCCCATGGCCACGCCAACTTTCTGCAAAAAGAATTGCTCCTGGAACATAACAATGTTGTTCTCTAGGATAATCTCTAAGAGACTACAAATCAACTGTATCTTAGTGTTGGTGAAACACTTATTAACATAAAGAAAATCCCTAACGCTGTCAACACCCCAGGTGTTAGGTATACTAGTGAATAAGGATTCAATGTCTAATGTAACAAGGACAAAATTCTCATTAACATCAACACTTTCCATTCTATCATAAAGCCTTTGTAAAAACATCTTTGTATCCTTCAATATTGTATGGCAGTTTGCCAACAAACCATGCAAACATCCCTCTACATAAATAGAGAGAGGTTCAGTACACCACCCAGTGCCTGAAACAATAGGACGCATGGGTGGAGATAACAAATTTTGTGTATTTTGGTAGGCCATATACCCTGGGAACAAGTGGTTTATACACATTAAAATACTTAAAAAGTGAATCATCTATTAATTTTGTGATTAGTAAATCAAAAATTAAGAAAGTAACTTTATCTATAATAGCGTTAACAGTAGGCTTGGAAATGCATTGATATGTATGCGTATCAAGTAAAAGTTTCTCCATTTGTGTGACATATAAATCCTTGTCCATTAACACTATACCGCCTCCTTTATCTGCCTGCTTAATAACTATTGAATGTATATTTTGTAATTCTTGCAGGGCTCTGTGTTCATCTACTGTCAAGTTATAAAATGACATACTAGTATCAGTTAAGTTGTTTAATTCTCTAAAAGCAATTTCACATACATCTATGAATCGTTGAATACCTGTTGGTAAAGCTGGAACAAAGGTACTAGGTTTTCTGTATATATTATGTCCTTTATTACCTGCAGTAGTATCTGTAGGAAACAAACACTTCAGGGAAAGACTTTTGCCAAGTAGTCTTAAGTCCTTCAACATTTCTGCTGCGTCAGCCCTCCTTGCAGGAATAAAGGATAAACCTTTATTAAGAACACTAAGCTGTTCACTATTTAACACAAGGCTCAAGGCTTAAAGAGGCTGACTATCCCTGTCTGATAGGATGAGTGGACATGACAACAGGATCCCACTGGGGTAGGGGTGGAGCACAGTGGGTATGAAACTCCTCCTCTCTGAACCTGGAGAGCACCCTCTCAAAAGCTTAAGCCGGAATCAGTGCTGAAGATGTACCCCCCGACCCAAAGAGGTCAAAGAAGGAACATCCTCAGCCTTGATCTAGCTTGTTTCCAAGGTGGACATTGAACCCACATGTCCAGGGCTGAAACACCTAAGGGTAGGGATGGCTCTGAAAACAGAGTCAACTCTGACCCCCATACCTCAGCCCTGACACTTCAGCCCCAAGACTCTTCCCGATCCGATGGAGTCAGAGTTGAAATGGTGTGGGAAATCATTGGAATACAAGTCCAAAGAACTATCTGCTCTAACAAGGTCTCTCACAGGAGTCACTTGGAACCATGGGCACTGGACCCTCAGATCAGATCAGAGACAGAGTGATCATGGCTGAGATCTCTGGGACTGGCCCAGTGGACACAAATGGGGTAGGTGCCAGGAGGTCCCCCATTGGATCTGAGTCCAGAGAAATGTTTGCATCAGACTACTGATGGCGGCTTCTCAGAAGCTCCTCGATGACTGAAAAAACCTGAAGGAAGATACCACAGAAGGTGGCCTGGATTATTGATGACTGGGTCTATCCTACAATATTGGAGAGTGAAACACAGGACTAACTGGCTCCTGGAAGAAACACCAGCAGATCCTAAGCAGTTCCTTTTTGGCTGGATCCAAATGTCTCGTGGTCTTCAAGGTCAGGCTGGATGGGTCTGATGGATCCAAAATGTCTCGTGGTCTTCAGTGTCAGGCTGGATAGGTCTGATGGATCCAAAATGTCTCGTGGTCTTCAGTGTCAGGCTGGATGGGTCTAATGGATCCAAAATGTCTCGTGGTCTTCAGTGTCAGGTTGGATGGGTCTGATGGATCCAGAAACCTTTTTCAGTACTTTCCTTTTTGTTTTCCTTCTCTTTGCTCCCCTCTCTCCTTTTCTTTAGTAGTTATCGGGTTCTCTAACTTCAAGGAAGGAGACGTAGTATGCAAAGTGGAAGAGGCTGGAACTAACATTTGGGCAGAGAGAAGGCCTTTAAGGGCAAGTTTTTTCACCTGTCAGTGAGAGCCCTGACCTCAAAAGAGGCAGACACTCACATTTTACCTCCAAATGGGATACCCCTATACAGTACACAGAGAGTGTGAGGATCCTGTAGTGGGATCTTATAGCACAGGCACTGTGCTTTTTAAAAACACAGGCCTTGCCTGCCATAACTAAGAACCTGAAGAGGCAGAATTAAATACAGCAAAAGCAGCTGAAAACTCCAATAAAGATGATAATGTCAATAGCCCTAACTAGCTACATAAAACATACCAGAAAAAATGTCTACACTAGGTAAGATAAAAGTTTCAAAACCAATTTTTTTTTTTTTTGTTAGGGAAGAGAAGGCAGGAATTGAAGCTCCCAAATAAAAACTATATAAGGTTACCAAGAAAGGCTTTAATTACACAACAAATATACTAAACTACTCAAGAAAAAAAAATTTACAAACATTATCCAAAAAAAAAACAAAAAACAAAATAAAAAACAGTTAACAAAAAAAGCACTTATCTAGCACTTGAGCACACAGCCCTCACAATCGCATCTTGACCAAACAGGTGACAAATGAGATCGGAGGTACTCTTGGACAAGAATGAATTATGGATGGGGAAGAGCCTGAGCCCTGGATTCAAGCTCTTGAAAAAGGTGCCGAGGATGGATCCAATAACCCATTTGTTGAGTCAGACAGAAAAGACATCAGATCCAAAAATATACAGATCTTTCCAAACAGATAAACAAGCTTGATCTGAGGCAGAACAAACACAGAATGGGACACACGAGTACCTGCATTACAAAGTCAATCGTACATTTACATTTTTTACCTGTGGGCAAGCTCTAGCTCCTTGACAGCATTCAAAACTTCCTTCAGGTTACTCTTTTCATCTTTCAAGATAGAAGTAGCTAGTCTTTGCAGCACTAAGGCAATATTAAACATCAGCACTGTATCATTAGGAGCAACATGCCTGGCCTGGAAAGAAAATAACATGCTGTGTGTTACAAGGTGCATCTGATTTAACACAGAAATGAGCCAACATCTTTAAGTCCTGACAGCAGTTAAGGAAAGCCAAGTAGTGCTCTGAGATACACGGTTACATCAGTGGGAAGACAACTTTTTTCAAGGTCATTACAAGTAATGGTAACCCTATACAGACACAGTACTCTGTTCCTCTCATCACAGACTCAAAATAGGCTAGAATATTAGTCTCTATTTCTCAAAAGTAAGAAAAATTCATGGACAAAGTGCAGTTACGAAAAATGTTATACAAGACATCATTATCGAGTGAATCCGAGAAAAGCAAGCAGCAAATGTTTTCATCATGTCAGATGACCTGCGAGGAGTACTTCTGCAATGGCTAATATTTGGATTTCTTCTTATGACATCTACAGTTTGACAACTGAATTTTTTTTCTCAAACCTCTACCAAAAAGGTGTGCATAACTCTGGCCTGCACATCAGTGATGCCAAGCCTTGTTTCTCTGCTACTCTGATCACCATCTCATGAGAGAGAACCACCATAAAAGAGACAGCCAAGGATATAAAAACAAACTTGCAAAACTTAGCAGGATAGGTCATTCGGGTTCAAACGAAGATAACCGAGTAAGAGGTGACCACAGATGGTTATGCAACCCTAAAAATGAGTAAAATACAATAAGCGTACCACCTCTTGACTATAGAAGCTTTTACAAAGGGCAACTATAAGAATTCCAAGAATTAAACAGTTAGAACCTCAAAGGAGGTAAGAATACAAAAGAAAGACCTCAGAAGGCACAGCAGTGCCAAATAAAGCCAGCTTCTTAAAATCATGGTCTGAGTAATCACTCACAGGAAAGGTATGAACCAATGTCCAGCTGCTATGAAACATAAATTTGCAATGTTTACACTTCTAAAGAGAGTATTGAATGCAGTCATGCCTCCTATCAGGTGTTATTTGGCAGCAGCATTCCCAAATAGCTATTTTACCACCTGATGGCAAAACACAATGCAATTACAGCAATCCACTGGAATATGGTATGTTAATGGAAATCTAGCCTCTCCAGCTTGAACAAATTTATTGAAATGTTCTGTACTCATGAACTTATGCATCCTCCAAGTAAAACTTAATGGTGCTGCACATCTAAGAAGTGAGGTGTACACTATTCTGGATTCTGAAATCAGGGAGATGAATGCACTGGTTTAAGCACAATTCTGAAATCAGCTTTGGAAGGAAAAGTGTCTTTCAAAGTAATAGATATTCGACTCCTGTTGCATCATTCCTTATCTAAGGGAAACTGCTACAAGTGGATGTCTACCCTTCCAGCCAAACTAGCAAACTTTCAGAAATCCTTAGAGTATACAGGACTAACCCTTCCCCAAAGCATATCTAAAAGGGAACACAACCCCTGTCATTTACATTTCTTTGTTGTCCAACAGTAACACAAAGCAGTCTACTCAGGAAAGCAAACAAATCAAGGGCAAAGTGCCTAGCTATCCCTTGATGTCAAGCATGGTATTTTCTTTCCCAGTCCCAGAGATGGGTTAGAAGGACTCTGAAAATAAGGGCTGTGTGAGATAAAACTACTGTACATTACAAGCCCCCTCTTTTTAAAGGAAAAAAACAGAGAAGCAACTGACCTGCCTTCTTTCACATCATCTTTATCGAGAACAGGAAGTAAGGAAACAGTGGTTTAGAGAAACAGAACTATGCAAAAGACAATCACAAGGCCTTCTTTAGCTATGTTAGAAATCTGGGTGGAAACTCCCAGATATGCTCTGAGTTAGTCCAAAATGATACAAAATACACTGAACCCACTGACATTGCCAACATTCTGGCAGACAGGTTCAGTGCAAATTTCTCCTCCCCCTCCCCCCCAAAAGGAGAAAAAACTATCCCAGCAGAGTGTAGCCTCCCTAATATCTCAGATGCCCAGGTGAGAGCCGCCCTCTCTAAAGCTAAGAACACAGCATCAATGGGACCGGACGGTGTCCCGGGCTGTGTGCTACATGAACTCCAAGAGGAACTAAACCCACACATGAGGCTCCTATTTAATCTTAGTCTTACTACAGGATACGTACCCAAAGAGTGGCGTACGGCGACAGTGGTACCACTTCACAAAGGTGGTGCTTCTACGGACCCTGGAAATTACCGCCCCATAAGCTTGACGAGCCTGGTCTGCAAAGCTATGGAGAGGATCATTATGGAACTCATAAACAAAGACATTGGGGATCTGCAGACATTGGATCCTACCCAATTTGGCTTTGTCAAGGGCAGATCCTGCCTCTTGAACTTGATCGACTTTTTTGAAACAGTCACTAAGGCCATTGATGAGGGTAAGGCAGTTCACACAGCCTACCTTGACCTTGCAAAAGCCTTCGACACAATACCCCACTCGGGCATCATAGACAAACTCACCAGCTTAAATGTAAACCCATATGTCACAAGATGGGTTACAAACTGGCTCAAGGACAGAACCCACAGGGTCAGAGTTGCTGGAGCTATGTCAGACTCTAAGCCAGTCACAAGCGGTGTCCCACAGGGCTCAGTCCTGGGACCCCTCTTGTTCGGCATTTATTTTTCCGAGGTACAGGCAAACATAGGAGGATTGTGGCTGACAAAGTTCGCGGATGACTGCAAACTGGGCGCCATAACTGATACTCCAGCGGACACCAACATCCTTCAGAGAGGCCTCATTGAAACGGATAATTGGTGCCAGAGCCATGGCCTTAAGCTGAATGCCAAAAAATGTATAGTCATACCCTTTGGGAAAAACAAGGTACCCACAAATTACCACATAGGTGGTAATCCATTAAGTACAGAAGAGGTAATCAGGGACCTTGGGACCCAGGTTGACAGTAACCTCTCAATTGACACTCACATTGCCAAAGTGGTTAGAAAAACCTTCTATATTGCCCACCTTATCATGAAGGGTTTCACATCTAGATCAAGTGAGGTCATTGTGCCCCTGTACTCTTCTCTTATCAGGCCAATGATTGAGTACAATGCCCCATTTGGGATGTATCTTACCCGTTACCTGCAGCAGTTGGAAAGACCCCAAAAGTTCCTCACCAAGAGGATAAAGGGTCTTAAACATATGTCATATGCTGCCCGACTGAAAAAACTCCAGCTCTATTCAGTCGCATACCGCCTACTCAGAGGTGATCTGTGCCTGACGTACAAGGCCATGTCCAATCCGGAATTAATGGCCATGTTCCATCTTAGTAAATCCAAATCCACCAGAGCCACGAGAGCAAGAGACTTAAACCTCAACACAGAAATAAATAGGACATGCTGGAGGGACAGATTCATAACCCAGAGACTCCCTACACTCTGGAACAGGATCCCAGTACATGTTAGGCAGAGCCCCTCACTGACTCTGTTCAAGAGAAATCTTGACGAGTGGATGGGAGATCGTAGGTTTACCCCGGGGGTCATCTCTGTGTCACTACTAGACAGAGGCACAGTAAACTAAACCCTAAAAGTGCGTAGTATTCTCATCCTAAGGGGTGGTGAAAGCCACACATACTCTGGCTAGGCTTATAAATGCCCTAGGGCAGATAGCCTAGTACGAACCTATGAACCTATGAACCTATGCTAAAAGAAATGCAATTGTTTTCAGAGAAGATATATGACACTTGCAACTACCTTTCAGCAAAATCCTACTGATCACCGCTGCCCTATTCCTAAAGTATGGGTTATCAGCACTGCCACCTGGCTGGGGTACTAAAGCTATACCTTCCCAGAATCGTACATCTGATGCGTGATCTCAGTTCACAAGCATAGGGGGTATATGGGCAGATGGCGGACTGTAATTCTTCAAACTATCTCCACGCCAGTAGCCTGAAGACCCCCGAGACACAAGACTGGTCATTTAGGAGGGGAATAGTAAAAGCGCCAAAAAGGCACCCTCAGTTCTACGGAGTTTTTCAGGGGACAGGAACTGAGGGATAAAACTGAAGAAGGAGACGATAAAAACAGACAGGATGAGGGTGGGAAGGAATACTACAACAGTGATCAGTAGGACAGTTGCGGTTATAAGTTCTTACATAACTGTACTATGTCTTGACTGAAATCAAAGTTGCATTATTCCCAACATATGGGTGATTCCCAGAGCTAAAGGGAAAGTAGGGGAGTCTGGTTAGAAGGGAGCAGAACTGCCTAAGCCGCCAGATAAGACTCACCTAGTGAAAGTAGCTCTGGAGCTTAAAGGAAAACTCCACCCTCTCCTATACTTTAATTCAATCCTTAGGTTTTTCTTTTCTCCCTACAATACAGTTCCAGTACTATGCAAGTACCAGAAACCTGCTTGTACTTTTTAAAACATTCATTTCCTTGCCTTGCAGCCAAAAAAAGAGAAAGACCACCTCCTTTTTTTTTTAAGCTCAACTTCTCACATACTTTGCAGAGGAATTTCTCCACCTACGTGACATACCAGAGAGTAAATTATAGATTTATCTGTGTCTATCCGGTACCACTGTCAATCTTAGATGGACAATTAAATCCTGCTAATGTCTGGAGCACAGCAGCTGCTATAAAAAAGACCAAAAGGTGTGGAACTGTTTCCCACTGGTTTTACTGCAGAGAGGAGGAGAAATTAACACCCCCTTTTCATAGCAAAACAAAGCAATTAGATCAGTCAGGGGTTTAAAGGCAACTGTCTCGTTTTTTGACAAATTTACATAAGTAGCAACACAGTACTGAAATGCTAAGCTTTAAATGTTGGTTATTTATATTAGTTTATATGTTAAGATAATTTAAATGTAGTATCAAAGATTTCTGTGACATTTAGAAAAAAGTCTGAAACTATGTTTTCTTGTAAAGTATCAACATATTTACCATTTTCAAGACCCCCCCCCCCACATGACATAACTGCAGAAAGAAAGACAGGTGGAAACCCTATCAACTAAGTGCACCGACACTGCTCATAAAGAGGGCATTTATGCTTTTTTTGTGACATCCTTCCACAGGGGGACGCATACTTGATACACACAGATCCACTATAAGAGATTTCCACTGACTGAGTTGGTCCTTACAGTGATAGAGGGTATGAGCATTTCCTGGTTCACAAAGGTATGTGACCACTGATGGCAACCATAATATTGTGTCTTTCGGCTTTTCCCAGTTAGGGGTCGCCACAGCGGAGCTCCGGTCCGCTAATGACTGGCAGAATATTTTTACGTGCCAAGTTGCCAGCCCTTTACCTTACCATAGGTTTACTGTGTGCCTTTGCATTAAAAACATTAAGAAAAGGAAATCAGAAGTACTTAACTATGTTTAAATGCACGTCTGACTGAGTGCATATACATCTATGTATCTATCTATAGATACACATACACAGTATGTGTATGTCTTTGTGTATGTGTATGCATATATACAAAGTACGTGTGTAGCACACGTTACATATATGTATAACAAGTGTGTACAACGGAGAAACAGATTATATGCCTGTGTGTGTATTTCATGTCCTTTAAATAAAAACAAATCTGAATGGAAATGTTGTTCAACTGTGTGTGCCTCTACACAAACACACACACAGATTATATACATATGTATAAAAATGTATGTAGCATGTACAATACTATATATGGGATGCAGTACAGTGTGGATATCTCTAGAGAGAAATGTGCACGTTATGTTTGTAATTTGTCACACATGTACCGACACATAAGGATGCACATGTACATGTGTGTGTACATAACACATGTACACAGATGCACATATTTACGCACACAGATGGGGTGTGTATTATTTGTCATCACCTAATCACCTCCTTTCTCCTACTTTCCATGTGTTCCAAATCTTTTTCACCATACTAGTTATTAGGCTCGACAGCAATGGTTGCTCCATTCCAAAATTTGTAGGTTTAGTATGTTTTCATACTATTAACAGCAAAAAACCACTCTGTAGCCGATGTCCTCCAACCTCTATATAGAATCTGGTTTATTAAAAGTCCAAAAACTCGTACAAAGGTGAACAAAAATCCAGTAAAAAACAAAGGTTTTTACTGGATTTTTGTTCACCTTTGTACGAGTTTTTGGACTTTTAATAAACCAGATTCTATATAGAGGTTGGAGGACATCGGCTACAGAGTGGTTTGTTGCTGTTATTAGTTGTTGGTACCACTTCGTACACACATTTTGCTGGTTGATATTTTCATACTATCTTACGACAACAAATGTGATGAAAATATAATTATTCACCCCCATCCTTTTCTTTTGTGAAGCCATAAAACATTCACTTGCTGATTCCTGGTCATTTAGAGAACAGTAACTTCTTACAGCACTGTGACTTGTGCAATATGGCTACATGCAATTCGTTACTTATAATAAAGTTAATACAGTAAAGTTACGCATTACTAATATATATATTCTTATAAATGCTTAATGTTTTACTTATTCACTTTCACACACTGGCTATGTGCTGCACATGTAATCTTTGTCAATGTCTTAATGTCAGTACTTTTCTCTTTGTATTGTAAAGTGCATTTATTACTTATTATCTTTGTCAATGCGGCCTAAGTCAAGGCTGAAAAGTGTGCTGGGGCAGGTTCACTTTCCTGGTTACCAAAGTATAAATAAAGGCAAAATACATAAAAAAGGGGGTGAACATGACAATTACGGAACTACTAAAGCACATTTTAATTTTGCATCATTTCACGGCACTGGGAAGTAGCAGTACATATTTAGCAAGGATCACTGACTGCAGTGAGAGTTTTCACACCTCAGCATAAGTGTGTGGGGGTAGGTCTGTCAATTCTTTTAAAAGTACAAAATCTCTTTACAAAAGCCTGCTATTTACTTACTTTATTTTGCTGGAAGTAGCTAACAGCTATTTACAGCATAGAAAGAAGAGTTGGGTAAAATCTTACCATAACAACAGATGTCCTCCTCTTCTCTGTTGCAGTATTTATAACATGAGGGAGTTCCCCGCCGTAGGTGAGCCAGTGTCAGCCAGTATACAAAAGACTTTACTACTGTATGGTGCGCGGCACGTCACACACAGTCTGCAACTGGACTTTGGCCAAAAAAAGTGACGTACACATGCACCATCCTCAGAACTGACTGCCCCAGGAGGAACGCTAGCTTAAGGAATTAGGGTAAGAATCATCCAAAAAGAAGCAAGGCCGGAGGAAGGAGGGAGAGAGGAATACTGCAAAAGAGAAGAGGAGGACATCTATTGTTATAGTAAACTATATCCTTCTATTCATCTGCTGCAGTATTCATAACATGAGGGAGAATACCAAAGCTCATGAAGTAAGGGAGGAAGGTGTAGCCCTGCAGTACTGGCTCTGAAAACCCTGGTCTAGATTTAGAAATTACATCTAATTTGTAGTGTTTGGTGAAGGTATGGACTGAAGTCTACGTAGCTGTTTCAAGGAATGAATTAGTGCCCAATCCCTTAAAGACACCAGATGAGGGAACAGCCCTGATGGAGTAAGCCCTAACAGGGGAAGGGAGAGTCTTACCATGGTGAGTGTAAAATAAGGAAATAGTCTGCTTAGACACAGCTTGCTCCAGGGCCCTGGGGTATTAAGAAACAAAAAAGCCAATCTGACTTTCTAACAGTTTTGGTTTTCTCTAAATAAAATCTAAGCTGCCTGTGGACATCTAAAGTATGGAACACCCTCTCACTAGGGTTCTAGGGGGAAGGGAAAAAGGCAGGTAGGTGTATGGTTTGATTTAGAGATAGGTCATTGACTACCTTGGGCATAAAAGAGGGGTTTGCGAGCAGGGAGCACCCTGTCTTTGTGGAAGACCAGAAAGAGTGGGGATACCATAAGGGCCTGTAGCTCAGAAACTCATCTGGCTGAAGTTAATGCTAGGAGTAACACAATTTTCCAGGAGCTGAGGAAGCTGTCTCAAAGGGTGGGAGTGTCAGCTTTTCCAAAACAAAGCTAAGGTCTAAGGTCCCAGGGCAAGCAGAGCAGGTTTCTTGGGAGGTCTAATGTGTAGGACACCTTTGAGAAACTGTTTAGCCTCAAATCTGGTAGCTGAGCGGGGACATACAGGCAGATAAGGCTGACATATGAGCTTTCACTGAAGAGTACACCAAGCCAGCATTGAGCAATTCACACAAAGTTAAAACCAGGGAATTTCCACTGTTAATGGGGCCTGGCTTCATTTCAGATATCAGATTGAAAACCTCTTCCATTTGGCTAAATAAGATTTTCTGATATTTGGCTTGCAGGACTGAAAGCACATCCTCAAAGAATAGGTGTCTGAAAGGGATTAGCACCTATCGCCCACAGGGTCAACTGAAGAGCTGACGAGTGGGGATGGATTTGGGTCCCTTTGTCTTGTGTAAGAAGGTCCACTCTGTGAGATAACTAGTGGTGACTGCCCTTGGCTAAATGCAGGAGGAGAGGGAACCAGTGCTGTCTTGGCCAGAAAGGAATCGCCAGCAAGACTTTTGGTTTGCCCCACTGAATTTTGGACAGGACTTTTGAGATGAGGGGAAGGGGAGGAAATGCATATAGAAACGTCCCCTTCCAAGAGAAAGAAAGGATATTCACTTTCCAGACCAGAGGATTGCGGCTCTAGCACAAAACTGTGGAAGTTGCCTGTTCATGAGGAGGCAAATAGGTCTGTTTGAGGAATACCTCACTGGTGGACAATGTCCAGAAACGCATCCCTTTGAAGTATCCATTTACGGATAGTATTTGGGACCTGCTCAGGTAACCTGCCACACAATTCTGTGAAGATGGGACGTACGCTGCCTGAAGGGAAACCTGGAATTTTACTGCTAGCTCCCAAGCCTGAAAAGCTACTCAGCATAATAGATAGGAACTGCTCCCCCTGTTTGTTCACATACCATAGGACTGATATAATGCTTGTGAACAGTTTAGAGATCTTGGTTGGAACAGGGGTGGGGGAGGTCTGCATGGCCAACAGCAGTGCCCTCATCTCCCTTACATTGATGCGTTCTTTCAGTTGAGAGGGAGATGAGTTCCCTTGAACTTGTAGGTGGCCGAATGTTGCTCCCCAACCTACATCTGAGGCATCTGTGAAGATCTCTTCACGATGAATAAGAGGGTGTAAGGGTAGTCCTGGGTTGAGTGACAACTGAAGTATCCACCACTGAAGTTCCTTTTCAGGCAGGGAATGAGAGGAATGGAGAATTACAGGGGGTGCTGGTGTTGCATCCAAATTGATTTTAGATACCACTGCCATTTTCTTATGTGGAGTTTGGCTAAGGGAAGCATGGGAATGGTGGGTGCCATGAGGCCTAAGACCCTGAGGAACTCTCTTGCTGTAATGTGGTGAACCAAATGAAGATTCTGGAAGTAAAAGGTGAGGTCCTGTACCTTTTCTGGGGGTACAGAGACCTTCACAAGATCTGTTTGCATCATGCACCCTTCCTGTGCAGGGGTGAGAAAGTACAGTTGTGTACACTTACCATAAATGTATATTCAAGTGTATTCACTGTTGCAGTCATTACATTTGGGTTATCTGCTTGCAGGTAGCCCTCAGTCGGCCTGATTATCAAAGTCTTGGGTCCTGCATCAGTTGCAGTCTTATCTTCCATGACGTCAGGTAGTCAGGGGTATAAAGCATGCAGTCGACGCCATTACATCTGTTTTTCTTGCCCCAGATGTCAGGTGCCCCAATAATGGGAAGCAATGATATACAAGGTTACACCTCCAACAAAAAGCAAATACACCAGAAAGCTTTAAGCATAGTAAACAAGAATAGAGGTATAGTCAATAGAAGTCAGGGGGCTGGAGGAAGGGTAACCAGGACTGCAACAGTGAATACACTCGGAAATCTACATTTATGGTAAGTGTACACAACTGTACTATGTTCTTCGTGTTTCACAGTTGCCGTCATTACATTTGGGTAGATTCCCAAAGCTAAGGAAGGGAGGAGGCAATTAGATAGCATTAGGAACAGCTATAAGGCCCTGCAAGACTGCAGTGGCAAAACCAGCTCTGGATTTTGAAAAAAATGTCAAGTGGTAATGCTTGGTGAAGGTATGTACAGAACTCCAGGTAGCAGCTTCTAGGATGTCCCTGGTAGGGACACCTCTGAGAAAGGCTGTAGCGGTAGATGCAGCCCTGGTGGAATGTGGTCTTATCCCCTGTGGGATAGGTTTTCCATGGTGCTTATAGAAGAAATGAATGTAGTGGCCTATCCACTTAGAAATGGTTTGCTTTGAAATGGCCTTCCCCCTCTGCCCCTGCAGCAAATGCAACCAGCAGCTGTTCAGATTTCCTGAGAGGCTTAGTCCTATCCAAGTAAAATCCAAGTTGTCGGTGCACGTCCAAAGAGTGCAGTATTCGTTCCCCTTTGTTCTGTGGATTAGAAAAGAAGGCTGGCAGATGAATGGAGTGATTAAGGGCCACACGGGATACCACCTTGGGCATAAAGGAGGGATTGGTCCTGAAGGACACTCTGTCCGCATGAAAGATGATGAAAGGCTCCACTGCCATGAGGGCCTGTAATTCAGACACCCTTCTTGCTGAAGTGATGGCTAGAAGGAAGGCTGTTTTCCAAGAAAGGAATTTCAACTCTGCATTTGCAGCTGGCTCAAAGGGAGGTAGTGTGAGCTTTTCCAATACAAAGTTAAGGTCCAAGGCTGGAGTAGGGGCTCTCCTTGGTGGTCTTAAGTTTTTGGCCCCTCTGAGGAACTGCTTCAGCAGTGGATGAGAGAAGAGGGGTGGCTCTGTATTATAATGAGCTGAAATGGCCAAGGCATGAATTTTGATGGAAGAAAAGAAAAGGCCCTTGTGAAGCATCTCAGTTAAGTATTGAAGAATGTGCGGTAAATTGGGCACTGTTGTGTCCATCCCCCAGAGTTTGGCTCCAGGAACAGAATCCTTTCCATTTTTCAGCATAGGATTTTCTAGTACTAGGCCTCCTTGCCTCCAGAATGACATCCATCACTTGCTTACTGAGGTGCGTCAACGGAGAGATCATATAATTAGCCAGGCTGCAAGGTTGAGGGTTTGAAGCCGTACGTGCAGAATTAAGCCCTCCTGCTAGGACAGCAAGGCAGGGATCTGAGAGGTGTCATGTTCCAGAAGTGACACACTGCACAGGAGGCGGTACCAGTGATGGCATGGCCAGTCTGGTGCAATAAGTATTCTCCTTGGCTTGTCCTGTTTGATCTTTAGTAGCACTTTGGAGAGGAGAGGCAGAGGGGGAAAGGTACAAACTTTTAGTTATGTACTTACCATAACTTTAGATGTATGGGATCCATCTCGCCTACATTCAATACATATGGGTTCGGAGCCGATCCTCGGCTCCGACTCGGCACCGAATACAATAGAGCGTAGTCTCTTATTGGCTGAGCTATTCTATATCCCAGGATGCACCACCCCTAGTTCCCCAGATCTTGTTTGTCCGCACTCATAGACACAGAGACATACCATTAGAATAACATACTCAGGTCTTTCAAGAGAGGAAAATTTGGATTTAGACCCGATCGGTCTCTCCTGATCTACGAGGCAGGGGGATGGAGGGTGGGTTATAGGAATGTAGGCGAGATGGATCCCATACATCTAAAGTTATGTAATGTGATCCTATCTCGCCTACATTCAATACATATGGGACAGCGTCCCTAGCACCTTATTCCCGGGAGGCTCACTGGAAAACACTCCTGAGAACTGTGGAACCGAAGGAAGCTCGACCCCTGGATGCCACATCCAATTTGTAGTGAGAAATGAAGGTATGTGAAGAGGTCCACGTGGCAGCCGCACAAATATCATCAATAGAAAGTTTAGAATGAAATGCTGCTGAGGTAGCCATAGCTCTAGTGGAATGAGCTTTAATCGGAGCTATGAGTTTTCTATTCGAGGATGTATAAATATGAGTAATGCAGTCCCTGATCCATTTAGCAATAGTGACTTTAGTGATCGCATTACCTAATCTGTTATCAGAGAAAGACAGAAAGAGCTGGTCTGACTTTCTGGCTTTTTGCGTTCTATCCAAATAAAAACGCAATTGTCTATGGACGTCCAAGCAGTGAAAGACGTATTCAGACCTATCCGAAAATTTGGGAAAGAAGACAGGAAGTTCTAGTGACTGTTGAAGAGCCAATTTAGAACAAACCTTTGGAACAAAGGATGGATTTGGTCTGAGGGACACTCTGTCTTTGTGAAAAACCAAGTATGGTGGATTAATACACAAGGCCTGAAGCTCTGAAACTCTTCTAGCTGAAGTAATGGCTACCAAGAGGGCAGTTTTCCAAGAAAGGAACTTTAATTCACAGGTAGCTGCTGGCTCAAAGGGGGACGAAGTCAAGGCCCCTAGCACTACGTTAAGGTCCCATGGCGGTGCCGGATGAACGGTAGGGGGACGTAACAACCAAGCTCCTTTAATGAAAGCCTTACATAACTTGTTGCTCATTAAGGAGGGATTAATACATTCATGAAAATTAGAGATAGCTGCCAATTGTAGTTTAATAGTGGACACCGAAGACCCTTGGTTAAATAGAGTGGCTAAAAACTTTAGCACCTCTGACACGGAAGCTGTCACTGGATCCACTCCTCGGAATTGGGCCCAGATGGCAAACCTCTTCCACTTATCAGTATATATTTTCTTGGTAGAAGCCTTGTGAGTCGAGGATAAGATGTGCATGACTTCTGGAGCTAAGGAATGGTTTCTCACTATGGTTGGAAGAGGAGTAACCAGGCTGCTAGCCTGAGTGCAGGGAGGGACTGGTGGAGTCGTCCCGACTGATGAGTCAAGAGGTCCGGAAGCTGGTCCAGGAACCAAGGGCCATCTAACGCATATTTGTGTAGAAAGGGGAACCAGGTTTGCCGAGGCCAGAACGGGGCGATTAATATCATCTTGCTGTTTAGACGAATCGCCTTCTGAATCACCTTCGGAAGTAGGGGAATAGGTGGGAAGGCATATAGCAGGCCGGAGGGCCAATCGTGGACTAGAGCGTCCTTGGGTGTCACCCCCGCAGTGGGAGTCAGGGTGAAAAATTTTGGACATTTCGCATTGAGGGGGCTCGCGAAGAGATCGCAACAAGGGATTCCCCACTTCGAGAAGATCTGTGAGGCTATCTTGTCATTTAGAGACCACTCGTGAGGAGAGAGAACAGTTCTGCTCAACCTGTCGGCTATCACGTTGGACTTCCCCGGAATGTGCGTTGCCAGTAGGTAGCGTTTGGTAGCAATCGCCCACTCCCATACTCTCATGGCCTCCCTGCAAAGAGGGTAGGACCTGGTTCCTCCTTGTTTGTTCAAGTACCAGACAACCGACATGTTGTCGGACTGAATGGCAATCACGGCCTGGGGAAGGTGGTCGTGTAGAGCTTGCAATGCTAACAGCACCGCCCTCATCTCCAGAATGTTGATGTGAAGAACAGACTCGTCCGAGCGCCACGTGCCTTGAACCGACCTGCCCAGACAATGCCCCCCCCACCCTGTCCGGGAGGCGTCCGTAGTCAGCGTGGCGACGGGAAGTGGGGGAACAAAGGGTTGACCCGGATTGAGGTTGGCGGTTACCAGCCACCAACGAAGGTCCTGTTTGCATTTGTCTGTAATCAGTATTTGGTGGTTGAGAGGGAGGTCCTGGTAAGACCACTGAACTGACAAGAGCCACTGTAGAATCCTCATGTGCAGCCTTGCAAAGGGAACCATGAGAATGGCGGCCGCCATGGAGCCTAGTAGTTGCAACACCATCCTTGCTGGGGCCAAACGTCTTTTGAGTAGAGTCCGGACCTGGCTTTGAAGAATCTCTATTCTTTCTGCAGGAAGGAAAACCCGCATTAGTCTTGTATCTATTTCTGCTCCAATGAACAGAATACGCTGAGATGGCTGCAGCACTGATTTTGACCAATTGAAGGTGATCCCTAAGGAACTGCCCAATTTGATAGTGGCTGTTAGATTTTCTATAAGTAGATGCTTGGAGGTGGCAGTTAGGAGCCAGTCGTCTAGATACGGAAACAGCTGGAATCCTAAACTCCTCAAGTGAGCAGTCACTACTGCCAAACATTTGGTGAACACTCTGGGGGCTGAAGTGAGACCAAAGGGCAGAGCTCGAAACTGGAAATGACTGTCTCCCAGGCTGAAGCGTAAGTGTCTTCTGGACGCCCAGTTTATTAATATGTGGTAGTAAGCGTCCTTGAGATCTATGGAGCACATCCAAACACCTTCTTCCAGCAATGGAAGAATGGATTGTAAGGTGACCATCCGAAATTTGGACTTTTTCACGAATCGGTTGAATTTGCTGAGATCCAAGATGGGTCTCCAGTCCCCGGTCTTTTTTGGCACCAAAAAGAACCTTGAGTAAGTCCCTGATCCGGCTTGGTCTGCGGGGACAGGTTGGATGACTCCTTTTCGCAGCAGTTTTGACACCTCGTAGGCTGCTATAACCCGCTGACTGGGTGGAGGGTGCGGGATCCTTCGGATTGGTGGGGGATGGTGATCTAAGGGAATGGTGTATCCTCCGGCAATTATTCGAAGCACCCATTGGTCCTGAGTAATCTGACTCCAGGCTTCTAGGTGCTCCGAAAAACGACCCCCTGACTGGCTCCGGAGCTGCACAGTCGGGCACTCCTTCAGGGATGTTGGAAGGAGGGAGAGCCACGAAAGGACTCGCGGTCTCCAGTGTTACGAGGGCCTCCGCCGCCTCTGGGGCGGCGTCTTCCAGAAAAATTTCCCCTTCCTCTGCCTCTAGAAGGGGAGTCGTTCTGCTGTGGCGAGTAAGGCTTCTGAGATTTTTGAAACCACATCTTCCCACCCCTTCGAGCCTTGGGATAAGGCCTGAAGGGAGTGGAAAACCGGGCTCCGACAGCAGCCAAAGTCTTACCCTCTTGCTCACAGCGAATCAAGGTGTCCTTTACCTTGGGTCCAAACAATGAGGACCCATCAAAGGGAGCGTCGGCAAAGGAAGACTTGAAAGCCTCCGCAAAGTGACACAGGCGAAGCCAGGCTTGTCTTCGTAAAGCAACTCCTGTACCCGCCGCTCTACTCGCTCCTTCAGCAGCATATGATATGAGCCTCATGGAGGAGTTAGATAAGGAAGACAGGGTAGATAACTGAGCGCCAACCGACTGGGCTAACTGCTCAGGTAAATTACCCGAGAGGGAGTCTGACAGCTCCTTGACCAGATCCCTCTGCAGTCTAGTAAAATGTGCCAAATAATTCAGGGACCTTAACGTAAAGGCCGCTGAAGTCAGGGTACGCTTGCCGTACCGATCCATATTCCTAGACTCTTTATTAGGAGGATGGACGGACGTCGAAGCCTCTGCTACATCTTGCTGGGTAGCAGATGCCACCACCATAGCATCTACTGCCACGCCCTTGGATAAGAATTCTTTGTCCGGTGGGGCCGAAAGGAATTTGTTGGGGCGAGCAGGCACCGGTTCCACAGAATCCGGGTGTTCCCACACCCTTCGAGAGATCAAATCCAGAAGCTCATCGAAGGGCGGAGACACCCAGGAGGCGGAGGGCTGAGCCCCAAAGGCCTTGAGGAAGACCGACTCCTCAGCAGAAGGGGGTTTGGACTGCCAGTCGCCTCGTTGTTTGAGGATTTCTAATATGTCCGCGAAGGAGACATCATCCGAGGACGACTTTGGGGACCCTTCCGCATCATCGAGGTCGGTATCCGATGTAAGAGACTCATCAGGGGAGTCAATGTGTTTCCTCTTACACAATTTCTTTCTGGGGGGTTCCTCCGAAAGCGCGTCGGAGGAACCTCCAGGAAGAAGGGAACCACCCGTGGGGGTATCCTCAGGCCTAGGGGCTCCGCTGTGAGACAGGGGAACTCCGGAAGCACCAGTCTCCAAATCCATGGAAGGTGGTGGTGAAAGAGTCGAAGTAGCCACAGAAGATTTGGCTAAGGCACTCCTCATAGCATCAAAGGCCGGACCCCCAGAATCCTGGGAAGGTCCAACCCTCGAGGCCACAACGGACGAAGGAGCCCCTGCCGCCGACGCACCGAGAGGGAGGCTAGGAACCGAAAGAATCGGGCCCGAAGCACCCCCCCCCGGGGCCGACAGAGGAGGTCCCCGTTCCGAACCCCGACCCAAGAGACGGGGTAGAAGTAAGAGTCGGAGCCGACTCAATTACTTCGACCTGTTCCACCAGCACCGACTCCAACGGCACCGAGGCTGTTGAAGGAGGAATCGACAACGTAGGAGGGGCAGTAGGCTCCAGTACCAACTGGGTCGGAGTCGATATCAATTTGGTAAAGACTGGAGACTGGAAAAACCTCTGAAGTACCCTGTCTATGTCTGAATCGGACATCCTCGAGGATCGGAACGACACCGATCGGGTCCGAGAAGACTTCTCCATCGGCTCCGATAGACAAGGGGACCGGCTCCGTAAAGGTTCCATAACTATCGGCGCCGAGGAAGTTCCCATCACTACTTCAACTTCTCTCGTTGCCGACAAGGACTTCGGCGCCGAGGGGGAAATGTCTGAGCATGTAACCCTCATCGGCTCCGAAGACAATGGAGCCGATGAAGGTGACACACCTCTCGATGCTCGAGCTCTCTGCTCCGAAACTGAAGGAGTCGAGGCAGGAGACATCGAGGCAGACCGTTCCACCCTCGGCTCCGAAGTCCGTGGAGCCGAAGGAGAAGCCTGCCTAGATTTTTTTGTTGTCGGTTCCGACGGACTGGTCGGAGCCGACGATTTCTTTTTCCTTTGGGAAGTAGGAGAGCCAGAAGTTAAAGCTTCCTCAAAGGATGGGGCAATCAGCCCTTTTAAAATTAATTTGTTTTTCCTCTCTTGGAGGACTCGAGAGGAAAAAGCGTGACATACACTGCAGGACTCTTGGAGATGTTTAGGCCCTAAACAGTACACACATAGCGCGTGGTCATCTGTAATCGACATTTTATACCCGCACTTAGTGCATTTTTTGAATCCTGAGGGCCTATGCTCTTTAGACATTGTAGCTTCGCTAACAATTAATTAAACAGAAAAAACAACCACAACAAGAAAAGACACAATTTACACAGGGCTAGGCCCCTCTAACTTAAACGGAACCTCCTGTCGACAGACAGACACAATCACCACAGATTACCTCAAAAAATCACAGCAAAACTTCCACACACACAACAAAGTATAACAATATCACAACAGTAGCTGTTAAAACAGCTTTTGGGGAAAAAGAGAATTTCAGACAAAAAGAGTTTTATCTGACTAAAGTACTTAGCTCAGCCAAGTCCGAGACCACGTCTATGCTCTTGAGCGGCAAACGAGATCTGGGGAACTAGGGGTGGTGCATCCTGGGATATAGAATAGCTCAGCCAATAAGAGACTACGCTCTATTGTATTCGGTGCCGAGTCGGAGCCGAGGATCGGCTCCGAACCCATATGTATTGAATGTAGGCGAGATAGGATCACATTACATCTGATAGGTTTTTTCCAGGTGAAGAACAGGTCATCCACTTTCCAAGCTTGTCTGTGGGAGTCCTTGTGCAGAATTTGTCCAACTGGTAGTTCTGAGGGGAGGCAAACAGGTCTAACTCTTGTCTGTGGGGAGTCCTTGTGCAGAATTTGTCCAACTGGTAGTTTTGAGGGGAGGCAAACAGATCTGTCTCTGGGCTCCCACATTTGATTCTCAAAATGGTGAATATCTTTAGTTCCAGTTTCCACTCGTGTGGGTCCATGAGACTTCTGCTTAGGTCATCTGCCAGTGTATTTAGCTTGCCTGCCAGGAATTGAGCTTGCAGGTGCACTCAGTAGCTCAAGGCCGTGTTCCACAGAGCCATGACTAGTCTGCATGCAGAGAGGGTATGGAGTGGGTTCCTCCCTGCTTGTTTATGTACCACATAACAGTGGTGTTGTTCGTCTTTACCAATAATTGTCCTGGAAGAATGTGGTCCTTGAAGGCTGTCAGAGCATTCTGTACAGCTAACATTTCTTTTTGATTGATATGCAGGTGCATTTGACTCTGGTTCCATTTGCCCTGAATGCACTGCCCTACCAAGTGAGCACCCCATGCATAGTCTGATGCGTCTGTTGTTAGGGTTTGGGTGGCAGGGGGTAGAGTGAATGGCAGTCCCTTGTTGTGGTGGCAGGCCTCTGCCCACCAAAGGAACTCTGTCTTTAAGCAAGGGATGATAGGAATCATTGATTCTAGGTCCTGAGAATGTTGACACCATAGGCTTTTTAGATACCATTGTAGTTTCCTCATATGCAATCTTGCATATGGAATTAGTAGAATGCAAGATGCCTTGAACCCCAGGACTTGCAGTATTTTCCTTGCAGATAGCTGGGTCTTTGTGGCCAGTAGTTTGAAGTAGGCTGTCAAATGAACTTGTTTCTCTGGTGTGAGGTAAGCCATCTGGGAAGTTGTAATCAAGCTTGCACACAGGAATACAATTTGTTGGCAGGGTACTAGATGTGATTTCTTTTCGTTTATGGTGTACCCCAGAGAAGTTAGTAATTTCTTTACAAATGCCAGATGATTTAATAGCATGCCCTGGCTTTCTGCCTGAATTAGACAATCGTCCAGGTATAGGTATATTTGAATATTTCTTTGCCGGCAAAATGCAATGACTGGAGCTAGACACTTTGTGAATACCCTGGGCGCAGTAGATAAGCCAAAGGGCAGTGCAGTGCTCTGAAGCACAGGTATCTTCTGCAAGATTCCCTTACAGAGATGTGCAGGTAGGCTTCCTTTAAATCCAGTGTTGCCAACCAGGCATTTTTGCCTAGCATGGAAAGCAGCTGATGAAGAGTTAGCACTTTGAATTTTGGGATTACCAAAAAAAAAGTGTTTAGGATAGACAGGTCCAGGATAGGACGCCAGGAATTGTCTTTTCTGGGTACCAGGAAAAGTCTTGAGTAAAAACCTTGCCCCCATTCCTCTTCTGGGACAGGTTGAATAACCCTGATGCTTAGAAGAGAGAGAACCTGCTTTTGAGCCTCTGCCCACTGTTTTGGGGGTATGTCTGGCCAACCGTTTGGGGTTGGTAAGGAGTGGAAGTGGAATCTGTATCCTTGTAAAACTATATTTAAAACCCATTTGTCTTGGGTAATGAATTCCCAGTTTTTTTGCATGCAGGGCAATCTTTCTCCCTAAAGGAACAATCAGTTGAGCAGGGCTTGAAAAGTTAAAGTTAAGTCATTGTGACAGTTTACCATAGGGGGGTGACTTACTACTACCAGCTTTGGAAGTGGGAGCCCCCCACTGCTTAGGCCTGCGAGTACCTTGAGGCTCAAGCCTGGATAGTCTGCTGGTTATGAGTTTGGACTGAGAAGGCCTGGAAGAGGCAGGAAAGGACCAGTTCTTAGAAGGTCAGTGCCTACTAAATCTGGGAATCTGTACTTGCAGAAAATCTTTAACAGTTTGCATAGATTTAGCTTTTTCCTCCATCTTTTTAAGTACTACTTCTGCTTTGTTGCCAAACAGGCGGTCTTGGTTTAAAGGAGCATCCAGTAATTTAGCTTTAACATGATCTGGCAAAGACTGCTCCTTAAGCCAAGCATGCCTTCTAAGTACAGACCCAGTGACAGTAGCCCTGCAAGATGCCTCTAATGAATCAAAACCACACTGCAAAGTATGTTTTCCAACTTGTTCAGCAGAATGCATTAAGTCCTGTAATTCTTTATTTTCAGCACAGTCAGGAATCATCAATTTCTGTTTAAGCAATCCAATAATATGCTGCTGATACTTTAATATATGAAACTGGCAGTTTAAGGCCCTAATGGACAAAGCTGCAGAAGTGTATACCTTCTTACCCCATCTGTCCAGGGCCCTGGAATCTCTATCAGAGTGGGTAGGGTTTCTGGCAGTATTAGCCTTAATGCCTTTGGGTCCCTGTGAAATGGTCTCAGGATCCGCAGTAGGATTCTTAAAGAGGAACTTGTGAGAGTCACGTACTCTGTAATACCTGTCAGGTTTTCTGGGATATGGAGGTAAAGTGTCAGGGGCCAGGCTAGATTCCAAGAAGGCATCATCTGCAATGTCTAGTACAGGAGGGACAGCTAAAGGCCTATGTTGAGGTAGGAGTAAGAATTCCCTAAGCCTCTTTTTGGAGTCAGAGTAATCCTGGCTCTCCCAGCGGAAATGCTCCCCAAGAGTATGCAAAGTTTCACCAAAAAAGAAATCCTCTGGAGGTGAAGCAGAGGGAATGGATTCCTCTGCATCAGAATCCTCATAGGTAGATAAGGGCAACTCCTGGTCATCAGAGAAAACAGAAATTTCAGAATCCTGATCAGAAGAATCAGAAGGAAAATCAGTTTTAGGTCTCTCAGAGTAATAAGGTCTTCAGTTATTCTTATTTGTTTTTTAGGCATAGGGACCTGACCATGCGGTCTGGGTGTCTGTTTTCTAGGCGTGGGTCGAGTTTTAAACCCTTAAGAAGAAGATGGCGTCAGTAGGCCTGAATACACCCTCAGAAGCCAGTGCCTGCACAGTGGCTCCAGACCCATCCAAGGTAGAGACATAGTACAGCTGTGTACCTACCATAAATATAGATGTTCGAGTGTATTCACTGTTGCAGTCATTACAATTGGGTTATCCTGCTGGCAGGCTACCCGCAGTTGGCCCGAGTTGCAAAGTCTAGGTCCGGCACCGGTTGCTTTCGCCTCCTCCCTGACGTCAGTGCGCCAGGGGTATAAAAGATGCAGCCGACACCATTTTCTTCAGTTTTTCTTGCCTCAGATGTCTGGTGCCCCTAAAAAGGTAGGCTAAATTATGCCAATAAGCATGCCTACACAAAAAACAACTGTTCCTTTATCTACAAGCAAATACACCACATAGGTTGTATAGAATAGAGAAGTACAGATAAGTCCCAGCAAGGAAAAGGGGGATGGTGGGAGGGTAAACTGGGCTGCAACAGTGAATACACTCGAACATCTACATTTATGGTAGGTACACAACTGTACTATGTTCATCGTGTTTCACTGTTGCAATCATTACAATTGGGTTGAATCCCAAAGCTAAGGTTGGGAGGCTGGTGCTAAATAGGATTAGGAGAGGCTATCAGGCCCTGCAGAACTGCAGTGGCAAAGCCTGCCATGGATTTAGAGTAGAGAGGTAAGTGATAGTGCTTTGTAAAAGTATGCACTGAACTCCAAGTTGCAGCCTCTAAGATGTCTTTGGTTGGTACTCCTCTGAGGAAGGCTGCTGAAGTGGCTGCTGCTCTGGTTGAATGTGGCCTAATGCCCTTAAGGCACTGATTTGCCATGCTGTGAATAGCAGAAACGAATACAGTGGCCTATCTACTTTGAAATAGTCTGTTTCGAGATACGCTTTCCTTGTGATCCTGCAGCATATGCCACTAGAAGTTGTTCAGGCTTTCTGAAAGCTTTGGTTCTGTCCAACACTGCAACAGTGAAACACGAACATCCACAGGTTCCACAGTCGAAAAAGCATCTCGTGGCATACCAGACTCCGAATGGGTCTCAGTAGAGGCCTGCAAATCTGAAATAGTCGGTATCAGGGGTTGCGAAAGCGCCTCACTGTGTACCAGCATACTGGCAACTAGCTTAGGAGAAGCGTCATCCGCAGCTTTGGACCTATGTGGTCTGTCTCTGTCTTTTATCTTTGCATTTTTTTTGGTATGTCGGTAGTCGGGTGGCTTACCGAAGCCATTTCTGAACAGAGAACCAAAATATTTAGATGCAAAAATGAACAGACAAATAGTTGGAGGTTTGAATAAGGCACAAAATCGACAGTGAGGTACGTCGTGGTCTGGGCCTAAGCAAGGAATGCAGTACGAATGAAAATCTTTATGAGGTATTTGCTTTCTACAAGAAATACAATTGTTAACTTTTACTGACATCGGTTTAAAGCAAGAAAAAGGATCCCCACCTGGGTACTTAGGTTAGTTGAAGAATTTTTAATCTGAAACTCGAAAACGAAAATTTCAGGAGTCGGCCGACTGGCAATTGTGAATTGCTTCAGGCACCACACGGCAAGAAAGACTGATGTAATGGCGTTGGCTGCATGCTTTATACCCCTGACTACCTGACGTCATGGAAGATGAGACAGCAACCAACGCAGGACCCAAGACTTTGATAATTAGGCTGACTGAGGGCTACCTGCAAGCAGATAACCCAAATGTAATGACTGCAACAGTGAAACACGAAGAACATCTCATTTCTTTAAGTTTATCATGAACCCCAGACTTTGCAGAAGACTAACGGTAAAAACAATATTTCACTCCAATTCCTCTGCGGAGGTAGCTAGAAGGAAGAGGAGGTCATCCAGATAAGGAAAAATGTGTATTCCCTGGAGTCTGCAGTGGGCAATCACGGGGGCTAGGCATTCAGTGAAGACCTTTGGTGCAGTATAAAGTCCAAAGAGCAAGGCACAGATCTAAAAATGCCATGATACAGAGAACTGTAAAAACTTCCTGTAGTTGGGGTGGATGGGAATGTGCAGATATGCATCTTTGATACCCAGGGTAATCATGAAGGCTTGAGACAAAATAAGTGGGAATAGATATCCAAAGAAAAAAACATTGGTAGCACACAGCAGGTACGTTAACAAAAGTACGTTTAATATAATAGAACACAGAGAAAGTGAGAGCTTTCGCGGACAACTTCCGCTTCATCAGACCAACATTAAACATGTTTAACAAAACATTTTAAATAGACTCATGAGTCACACAGCAACCAATAAAAACAGGACATAAAAGCATGTAGAGTGCAAATTAAAGTGCTAGCACACCAAGGTGCTACTGTTATAAAATGAAATGGTCAACAACTATACAAACATCCTATTTAAAACTCTAATAATACCTTCATAAAGCCATGTACTAAAATTGTATATATACACAAATATATTCATAAAATACGTAAGTGAAGATTTTTTCTCTTGTGTAAGTGGGAATAGAGTCTGGAGGGTCAGCATGCAGTTAGTGAGTACCTTTCGAAAGGTACCGACATGGAACAGGGGCTTTCCTTCCTGGACACCAGGAACAATATGGAATAAAATCCTTTGCTTATTTTCTTTTTCTGGAGGGACACACTGGATGGTCCCATAGGTTCATAGGTAGGTACTAGGCTATCGGCCCAAGGGCTACGTAAGCCTAGCCAGCAAGGTACCATAGCTTATGCCACCCAAGAAAGTCATTTTCCTGTGCCACTGTCCAGCACAGACACAGAAATGATCCCCAGGGTGTACTTCCTATTTCCCATCCACTCATCAAGATTTTTCTTGAAGAGTGCTAATGAAGAACTTTGCTTGACATAGATGGGTAGCTTGTTCCAGAGTATAGGAAGTCTCTGGGACAGGAATCTATCCCTCCTGCGTGTCCTGTTTATTGTGGTGACAAGGTTTAGGTCCCTAGAGCGTGTAGCTTGGACGGATTGGGATTTCTTTAGGTGTAGCATGTCCAACAGCTCTGGGTTTGACATAGCTTTATATGTTAGGCAGAGATCACTTTGGAGTAGGCGATATGCTACGGAGTAAACCTGGAGTTTTTTGAGGTGGTCAGTGTAGGGCATTTGTTTGAGGCCAGTAATCCTCTTTGTGAGGTACTTCTGTGGCCTTTCCAGCTGCTGCAGATGTCTTGCGAGGTACATTCCAAAAGGGGCGTTGTACTCTATAATGGGTCTAATGAGTGACAAGTAGAGGGGAACAATGACCTCTTTTTTTCCTGGATGAGAACCCTTTTAGGATGAGGTGTGCCACGTAGAAAGACTTCCTGATTACTGTGGCGATGTGACTATCAAAGGAAAGACTACTGTCCACCTGGGTCCCAAGGTCTCATCACGCATTCGGTGTTAAGTAGATTGCTGCCTCTGTGGTAGTTCATGGGTACAGAGTTTTGACTAAAGGGGATGACACTGCACTTTTTGGCACTGAGCTTGAGGCCATGGCTCTGATACCAGGCATCTGTCTCAGTGAGGCCCTTCTGTAGGATGTCCACATCATTTGGGGACTTGACTATGGCTCCTAGTTTGCAGTCATCTGCGAACCAGCCAGAGGCCTTCTGTATTAGCCTGTACTTCAGAGAAGTAGATACCAAACAGGAGAGGTCCCAGGACGGAACCTTGTGGCACTCCACTTGTCACTGCCTTGTGGTCAGATTTGGAGTCTGCAACTTTTACAGTGTGGGTTCTCTGTCAGTGAGCCAGTTGGCAACCCATCTTGTGACGTAGGGATTGATACCTAGTTTAGTGAGTTTAGCTATAATTCCAGAATGTGGGGATGGTGTCGAAAGCCTTGGCGAGGTCAAGATAAGCTGTGTGAACCACCTTACCCTCATCCACGGCTTTGGTGACTGCCTCAAAGAAGTCGATCAGGTTCAGGAGGCATGATGTGCCTTTCACAAACTCGAACTGGGTGGGATCCAGAGTTTGGAGGTTACCAATGTCTTTGTTTATGAGTTTCATGATGATACGTTCCATGGCCTTGCAGACCAGGCTTATCAGGCTAATAGGTCGATAGTTCCCGGGATCAGTGGTGACTCCCCCTTTGTGGAGTGGGATAACTGTTGCTGTGCGCCATTCAGTGGGCAGAAAGCCTGATGTGAGGCTATTATTGAACATGGTGCTTAAGTGGGGAGCCAGTTCGTTCTGAAGTTCGTGTAAAACGCAGCCTGGGATGTTGTCCGGGTCCCATGGATGCTGTGTTTTTGGCTTTAGAGAGTGTAGCTTTTACCTGCATAGTTGTGATTACAGGGACTCTGCATTCTTCCTGTATAGATATGGGCCCTTTAGGGGGTGAGAGGGGGGTAAAGTTAGCACTGAACCGAACTGCCAGGATGTTGGCAATATCAGCTGGTTCTGTAATTTTCGTGCCTTTGTGCTGTAACTATGAGCAGATCTGGGTGTTGCCATCTAGGATTCTTGACATAGCTATAGAATGCTTTGTGGTTGCCCTTGGATTTAGTGGCAATTTTGTTTTCGCAGCTAGCTTTGGAGGATCTTAGAAGGGATCTCAGCTTCTTACTGAGGCTGACCAGGGAGCTCCTCCACTCATGGGATTTTACTCTCTTTTGCAACAGTTTCTTCCTTCTGTTGCACAGTTTGTTTATGGCAGGGGGCCACCAGATTGGCTTCCTTTTTTTGGAGGATAGCGTCTTAGTTCTGTTTGGGATAGCACGATCCATGCACTTGTGTAAGTGCTTACAGAGTGCATATGTGTAGGATTCAGCAGTTGTAATTGTATTGTCCATCTGCATGGGTGTCATGAAGTTCACCACTTCTGTCTTAAGAAGCATGAAGTTGGCTTTGGAGAAATTTTTTACTGTGGTTTCCTTAATGGGGGGTGGGGGCGGGATGTGGATATCAAGGGTGATAAGCTTATGGTCAGCTCAGACCAACGAGGAGTTGACCAGGTGTGGAACACCGGTTACTCATGTTGGTAATGACTAGGTCTAGGATATTGTTGCCCCTGGTGGGGGTGTGGATAAGTTGACCTAGGGCATTGGAGTTTATGAATTCCAGAAAGCGTTCAGCTAAGGAGTTGGTACACGAGTAGTTTTCCCAGTTAATGGTGGGGTAGTTGAAGTCGCCCATTATTAGGGTGTTTGGTTGAACCCTAATATTTTCCGGTACATCAAGAAAAGAGGAGTGGGAATCCTGGGGCATGGTGGGGGATCTGTAGCAAGCTACAATTTGGATTGCAGTTTTGCCCACAGTTAGTTGCACTTGGATAACCTCGGATGCATTATGCTGAGCAACTAGCCTGGAGATGTGGATATCCTTAATGAATATGGACACACCTCCGCTTTTGGTATTTCGGTCCAGGTTACATGGCCGAAAAGTGTGGTATGAGTTATAGCCTGGTAGTGCAGGGGTGCTCTCTGGAGCCTTGAACTAGGTCTCAGTCACTGCACAGATATCGATGTTCTCCATTTTAAGGAGTGCCTAGAGTGAGTGCATTTTGAGATTTAGACTTCTAACATTGAGTAGCATTACCTTCAGTTTTTGTCTGCCTGTTCCTGTTATGGTGGTGAATTTGTTATTTGAACCCTGCCTAAAAAAGGCACTATAGGGGCAGCAAGAGCCTTAGCCAGTATCCGGAATCCCAGGTGCAGGCCATCTGTGGCAAAGCATCGTGGTCTGTCGACCATGTCATCCCAAGCACACAGATACTGGATCCCCTTAGAATGACACCAGAAGCTTACCCAATTGTTGAAGTCAATCATTTTGTCCTTGTACTGTGGTATCATTCTGGGCAATTGCAGAATGCTACTCAGGGCTAGGGTCATACCTGTCTGGGCTACAAGATCGGAGAGCTCTTCCATGTCTCTTTTCATGTAGTCCAGGGAGGTACGTCTAAGGTCATTCACACCAACATGGACAATGACAGAGTCATATTTGTATTTGATGTGGAGTGACCTGAGTGCGTGGGTTATGTGGCGGATCCTGGCACCTGACAGGCAGCTGACAGTAACCTTCTCCTTGTCTAGCCTGGTGAGTGGGACATCAATGTGCCTGACTATAGAGTCACCTATGACTAGTGTGTTGGGTACGTTGTTTTGCCTTATTGGCTGTGGTTGAGTGGCACACTGAGTCTGCGGGCTATGTGTCATTTGGGTTGTGTTGGGGGATGGAGGTTGCTTGCGTTTCTGCTTTGGAGGTCTCTGTTGCTTAGACAGATTATTACGGAGAACCACCGCGGATGTTTTTGTGTTACTGTGTGTGGATTTTGTTGGTGTAGATTTAGTGAGACTATGTGATGAGTGTGGTGTGGTGCAAATGTTTACCTTCTCCTCATGGTTCAATAATTCTAACAGAACCTCTTGGAAAAAGCAAGTTGTTCCCTGGAAGGTTGAGGGATGCCCCTGAAGGGAGGGTAGTTGAACCTACACCATAAAGTACCCTTTCTGAACAACTGAGAGGACCCAGGCATTTTGGGTTATGCTTTCCCAGGCTGGTAGGAATAGGAAAAGGTGCTGGGAAAGTGGGATGTGTGAGAGGTTGGAAAACAGGCAAAGAGCGGATGCTTGTCTAGAAAGGGCCACTATGGTGGCAGAGTTGCCGGTGGGGCCCTAGACTGTTGTGGTGTCCTGTCACTCTTTTTTGTTCTGGGATGTGGGCAACATGAATGCCTACACACAAACACAGGCTTTACAGGTAATTTCTTTAAAACGTGGGTACTGGGGAAACAAACATGTTTCAATTCCTGCAGTTCCTTACCCCTTTCCTGCAGTGATTTGAACAGGTTAGCAGCTGCATGTCCCAACAAGGCAGAGTGGTCCAAAGCAGCATTCATAAGTTTTGGCTTTTATGTCCTCAGGTAAGGGCTGAAGTCTTAGCCAAGAGAACCTTCTTAATACTGATCCAGAGGCAGTTGCTCTGGCAGAAGCCTTTGCAGCATCACAGCTGCATTTTATGGAGTGTCATGCTACTTGAAAAGATACACCAACCAAGGAAGTAGCCAAGGTTTTATTTTCTGAGTCAGGTAACTGTAATTACTTGTGAGAGTTGGGACACAAGATCTAAAGCGAATTTGGTAATGTGTGTTTGGTAAATTTATGGCCCTAAATGCTAGTGTGGCAGAAGTGTATACTTTTTTGCCTAGTCTATTCAGGATCCTATCTTTACTAAATGGTAGGAAGGTAGTGGACGGCAGCAATCTTGATGGCTTGTCAGAAGCCACAGAAATAACAGAAAGGTCTGAAGAAGGGCATCTGAAGAGAAATTTGCAGTCCTCTGAGGCCCTGTAGAAGCTGCCTGGCTTTTTGGGGGAAGGTGGCTGGGAGTCTGGTGCCTGTGAAGCTGAGGCAAAAGCATTGAGAAAAGTAGGCAAGGCAGGAGGAATAGCAGATGGGCTAGGTGATTCCACCTGTAATAGCTCATAATATAATTTCTGTACTTCAGATACTTGGGTGCTACCCTATTTAAAATTGTCTCTCATTTTTGCTAGGGTCTCTCCAAAGGAAAGGTCTTCCATACATGAATCTTTTCCACTGTACTCCTCTTCTGGGGATGCATAATCCGGGGGGGAGGGAATCTCTGAAGAGAAAGACAGTGATTCCTCTCTTGAAGATGCCTCTTCCTCTGACAAATCCTCTTCCCTAGTCCTTTTAAGTGGAGAGAGAGTACTTGGACAGGAAGTACAGTTGTGTACACTTACCATAAATGTAGATGTTAGAGTGTAATCACTTTTGCAGTCATCACCTCTGGAGTTATCCCTGCTGTGGTAGCCCTCAGCCGGCCCGAATACCAGAGTCAATGTTTTTCTGCATTGGCTGCGGTCACTTGAGACTGACATCAGGTCGTCAGTGCTATAAAGCAAGGCAGACGACACCATTGCAACAGTCTTTCTTGCTGTGGAGCCCGTAGCAGAAGCAGTTCGCAAGTGTGCTGGTCGGTTGCTACCAGAGCTTGAATTACAGCTGAAAATGTCTAAAGCTAAGTATCCCATTAGGGATCCTTTTTTCTTGCACTAACCGATGTCTGAAAAAGTTAACAACTGTCTCGCTTGTGGGAAGCGGATCCCGCACAGAGACTTCCATTCATACTACGTCACATGCTTAGGCCTAGACCACGATGTCCCCTGTTGCCGGTTCTGTGCCCTCTAACGCAAGAGCCATTTGTCGTAGAGCTCTTATTGTAGACAGGTGATGACTGCGACAGTGAAACACGAAGAACATCAGTAAAACCTGGAGGAGGCCTAAGTGACATAAGGGCATTGAAGAGGCCCAGAGTGAATTACTGCCAGTCACTAGCAGGTTCTTTTGGTGGAGACAAATGTTTTAGTTTCTTTTTCACATGCAAGTCTGCCTTATGAAGGGTAGGATGGCCCAACATAGGCCTACATTCTGTCAGGTGGGATTCTACCTCTTCCCTAACAAGGATATGAGGAAGCTCCTTAGGACCTTCTGTTACAGCCATGGTTCGCCTTGGACATCCGAAATGGATGCCTGCTCAGCCTTTGCAGATGTGCTTATGGTCAGATCCAAGGTGATTAGATGTCAGGCTTGGCCTGTGGATATGAGCTGTGAACCGGGTATGTCGCCAGGCTGTCCTCTGCCTCAAGAGAGACATCGTTATCCACAGGTGCAGCAGATGTTTCAGGCCTTTTGCTTTTTGGCCTTCCACTTCAAAATAGACTCCCCCTTGGGCCCCGATGATCCCTCCATAGTGCGCTTTGCTAACAGCTTTAAGCTCTGATTCTCTAGGTAGATAGCTACAGAGGATAATTTACTCCTTAAGGTCTTTGGGACAAATACCTGACAAATAGAGCAGTTTTTGTGGTTGTGGTTTGGGCTTAGGCAGAACAGGCACTGAAGGTGGCTAACTTTCTGGAATTTGTCATCCACACTGGCACTTGCTCCTCTTGGAACCCTAACCAACGATAGTAGCAAAAAGTAAAAAAATTCCCCAACAGGGGACTTATCTGAAATTTGAAGAATCGGAAATGACTGGCAGTCAGACCATACGTTGGAATCTGACATTCAGACCTGGCAGCAGAGAAGTTCTGAGGATGGTGCGTGCATACGTCACTTTTATGGCCAATGTTCAATCGCAGCCTATGTGTGATGTATCATACACAGTACAGTAGTAAAGTCTTTTGTATACTGGCCAACGTCAGGTTGCCTACTGCAGGAACTCCCTCATGTTATGAATGCCGCAAGGACATCAACCTCTGACAGACACATAACTGAGGCTTAGTCAGGGAAACAGAAGTAGCTCTGTTATACAAGGTGCGTTATATGACAGTGCTTCACAGTCCTGCCATTCTATCTTAATGGCATGAGAAAACACGGACGCTGCCTTATGTCTAGCATGACTCAGAGAGGACTTGAGATGTATTCTGGGAAGAAGGAATGTAAGTGAGAAAACAAGATTACATTATCAAGGCAGGCCCCTTCGTCTGGGATTTTGTGGGAAACGCATTAAAATTGTAGAAGAAGCACTTGCAGTGATTTTCATGCATTAAAATAGCGCAGAAAATAAAGACGCAATGAAGAAAAAAAACATTTTTTTAGCTTTAAGGTGGAGTTTTCCTTTAAAAATACACTTACCCTATACTGTTTAGTGAAAGTGTGTACAGATGATTAGCAAGCCAGCCTCCAGAATGAACCTGTCATCCAACTCTTTGTATAAAGTTCCAGGCACTGCTACTGCTCTGGTAGAGTGAGCTAAAGAGAGCAAGTACTTGCCATGTAGACTGTAGAAAAATGAGATGGAATTAGAGATCCACAAGCAATGCTTTGCTTGGATACCAGCTGGCCTAGTTTAGAGTCTAAGAAACAAATAGTTGACAAAATTTTCAACTGGATTTTGTTTTGTCCAAATAGAATCTTACCTGCCTGTGAATGTACAGAGACTGTAGTATCCCCCCCCAATTCTGAGGGTGGGGAATGAAGGCAGGTAGGTTTATGGCCTGACTGATGTATGGCTCATTCATCACCTTAGGCTAAATGAAAGATTAGTCCTGGGGTCACCCTGACTTTGCAAAAAATAAGAAATGGGGGCACTGCCACGAATGCCCGATGCGCAAAAATCCATCAGTGGTGAAGGCCAGGAGGAGGATAGTTTTCTGGGTACAGAATTTGAGGTTTGCTGATGTTGCCGGTTCAAAAGTAGGCAAGGTGAGCTTCTCCTGCACAAAGTTTGAGTTCCCAAGTAGGGGTAATGGGCTTTCTAGGTGGCCTCAGATGCAGCACTTCTTTAAGGAATAACTTCGAACTCAGACTGGGGCATAAGTGGAGGAGTGAAAGGTAAGCAAATGGAAATGGCTGACAGGTGGGCTTTGGTGGAAGAATAGGCCAGACCTGTATGTAATAGCTCATACAGATATTTTATTGTTTGGCATCAATAAGGAGAATCTCTTCCACTTTGTTATGCAAGATTTTCAAGTGGTGGATCTCTTGGTTTCTTGGAGAACCTTAATGACATCCTCAGAAAAATGGTGCCTGTAAGGAATCAGAACCCTATCATCCAAAGAGTTAGGCTTAGAGATGGACAGATTGGAGTGAAGTAGTACCCTTTCAGTTGAGGGAAGAGATCCGCTTGTTATGGCAATTTGTAGTACTTGCCCCTGGCTAGAAGAAAGACAGGAGGGAACCAATGCTGCCCTGGCCATAATGGAATCACTAATTTGGTTGTTCTTGGGTCATTAGAACACTCTTTGGATAAGGAGTAGTGGAGGGAAAGGTGTTGAGGAACTTGCCTGTCCACTGAAAAAAAAAAAAGCATCTGCCCTCCCAGCTACAGGGTAAGGGTCCCTGGTGCAAAAAGGTGAAAGCTGGTTGTTGGTCTTTGAAGCAAAAAGGTGCATCTGAGAGGTCCTGCAACAGTGGAGGATGCCCCCAAAAACCTGTCCATTTGTGAGGGTAATCTAGGGACCTAAAGAGTCTATCAAAACATTGTTCACTTATGTGTATGTGGCTGTGAGCAACATGTTTATCTGGATGGATGGCAAGATCCCAAGCTTCCAGAGTCAATCTGCACAGTTGGTAAGAACTGGCCCCCTCTTGCTTGTTTACGTACCACATTACAGTTGTGTTGTCTGTGAACACTTGTAGAGTATCTGGTTTCCAGACATGTGAAAAGACCTGAACAGCTTGTATGAATGCCCTCATTTCTTTCATGTTGATTTGTCCTTTTAGTAACCTAGGCTGCCATCTGTTCTGCAGTTGTTGGTTGCCTGCCCAGGTGCCGCAAGCATCATCCAAGGCATCAATGTACATTTCCTGAACTGGGGCTGGAGTAGTGAAGGGAAGCCCTGGGTTGAGATTCACCCACTCTTTCCATCATAAGAGCTCCTGTCTGAGTCAGGGCAAAAGGGGAATCACTGATCAGACAGCAGGAGTGGAAAGACCAAACTGTTTTCAAGTACCACTGGATGTTCCTCATATGTAGTCTGGCTAGGGGGAGCAATGGGATAATAGCTGCCATGAACCCCAGAGCCCTTAGGATCTCCCTGGCTGAGCACTGGCTGAGAGAAGCAAGGTTAAGGATGTAGTCTGTAAGGCTCTGCACCTTTTCTTGAGGTAAGTAGGCCTGCATTCCTTTTGTGTCTGGCCTGCGGCCATAAAAATCAAGGTCTTGAGATGGCTGTGGGGAGAATTTTTTGTAGTTGATGGTGAATCCCCAACTGAGATTGGAGGAGGATGGTGAACTTGACGTGCTGTTGTAGAATTTGAGGTGAACTAGTGTGGATTAGCAGGTCATCTAAGCATGAAAATCTGAATTCCCTCTGACAGAAAGTGATCACTGGTGCCAGACACTTTGTGACAATTTTTGCAGCTGTGGAACGCCCAAAAGGCAAAGCATTAAACTGACAGTGAGATGAGTCCGTACAAAACACGAGGAAACTCCTGCAATGGGTCCGAACTGTTATAAGACAGTAAGCATCTTTTAGATCTGGGGATAACAGAAAAGCCTGGGGCAGAATGAAAGGTAGAAGTGTGTGCAGGAGAGCATTTTTAAAGTATGCACATTTAAGAAGGTGTTTAGCAGAGAGTGATCCAGTATGGGTCTCCACTGCCCTTTTTCCTCGGCACTAGGAAAAGTCTACAGTGAAACCCCTGTCCCACAAATTCTTCTGGCACTGGCTGTATTATGACTTGCTCTTGTAAACTGGGTGGAGAAGCAGATAAATCTGACTGTGTGGTGGTATGGTTATGCCATTTAGAGGAGGAATCTGCACCCAGCATGACATAACCCTTTTTTATGACAGCTAGCACCCATTTGTCTGTGATGATCTTCTCCCAGGTGGAGACAGAAACTGGGTCAGTCTTTTTGAGAGGGGTAGAGTGGGTTTGGGGGTGAGGAGAAAAGAGGTAATAGTCCCACACAGTTGTCTCCAAGCAAATTCCTTGCAGATGAGGCATCCCTGTGTGGTTTACCTAGGAACCTTTTTCTTGGAGCCTTCCTGTGTTTCTGGCTGGGCCTAGAGTCCCTAGGCTTGGTTGGGTAATTCCTCTGGTACCTGGGTACACAGGTTAACAGAAGCTACCTGTAGTCCTTCATGGTTTTACCCTGCTCTTGAAAGATTTTGAAAATGTTGACTACTTGGGGGCCAAACGAGATGCGTACATAAAGGGAAGTCCACTGTTTTTGCTTTCAAGTCCTCGGGAATAGGCTGGTTATGTAACCATGCATACCTGAACATTACAGAGCCTGTACCGTCTGCTTTCAAGAAGGTCTCCACAGCATCATAACTGCATTTAAGTGTCTGGCCACTTGTGTAGCCTGATTAAGGAAGGCTGATATTTGTTGTTTACAGTATGTGCACTTCAAATCCGCCATGACCTTTTGTACGTAACCAAGAATGGATATCAAACATTTGCTCAATGAGCTTGGTAATTAGTAGCCCTGAATGCCAAGGTAGAGGAGATATAAACCTTTTCCTCCACCTTATCCACAGCCCTGCTTTTCTTGTCTGAAGGGATGGCATTGGGAAGGAGTTTAAGGCTCATCAGATGAGAGGGAAACTGCAAAAGGATCTGCCACAGGATTCTTAAGATTATCCGATATATTATAACATCTGAATGGCCATTTGGGAGCACAAGAAGCTGGGAGTTGGGGGCAAGCAGTGGATTGAAAAACATCCAACAAAGCATCCACAATGGAGGGGGGACAGGGGAAGGGGCTGAGGTGCCCACTTCTAAAAGACTGCAGTTTCTTTTCTGCACCTCTGAAATCTGTTTACACTCCCACTCAAAAAATACATCATATTTAATATGGTCTCCCCAATGGAAGCTTCTTCTAATGGGGATTCAATGAAATGCAGTCCTCATTTGAAGGATTGCGCATTTTAGAGTAAGCCAGAGAACAATTTGAATCAGAAGCCTTCTAACATTCAGAGGAAGATAAGTCCACAGACATCTTTTAAGAGGTGGGGGGGGGGGGAGGTGGTTGAGATGAGAAAGGTGGTTTCAGAACCAAAATGGCCTAAAATAAACCTTCTTCCTAGAAGAGGGAGGAGGAGACTGTAGAGAAGCAACATATTTTGCTTTCTGACTCTTCTTGGGTGTTATGTCTGCCTGTACTAGTCATAGTAGCTCATTACCTTGACATAACTTGATTAGTTTCCCTGGGATCTCTTCCCAGTCAGGATTTGAAGGATGCCATCTGGTCCCTCTGATACAAGGATTCACATTCACCACTGTCTGTAAAATCCTCAGCCATCAATGTCTCCGATGCTATACTGGCTTCAAATGGGGTTTCGGTAGAAGGAAACAGACATACTGTGGATTCTGAAACCTCAGCAGGTAAACTAGAGTCAGAAAGGGCTGACTTGAGTCTCTTGCCCAGGCCTTTAAGTGGTGGAGGTACATCTGGGGAAGCAGAATTTATCACCTTGGAGTGGGCCAAGTGTCTGAGATGTTGGGTCTCAAAGAAGAAGACAAAAGTACAGTTTTGCACCTACCATAAATGTAGATGTTCGAGTGTATACCCTGCTGCAGTCATCACACTTGGGTTATCCTGCCGTCAGGCGGTCCCGCAGTCGGCCTGAATTCCAAAGTCTTGGTCCGGCGTCGGTTGCTGTCGCTTCTTCCGTGACATCAGTGCGCCAGGGGTATATAAGAGGCATCCAACACCATTTTCTTCAGTTTTTCTTGTCCCAGATGTCAGGTGCCCCCCCAAAAGGTGGTCAGTAGATAGTACCAATATTAAAAGTTTAGCACAAACAAAACATCCCTCCAGCTATAAGCAAATACACCACAAAGGTTGTATCCGATTTTAAGGCATTGAAAGGTTTTAGTTAGGTCAGAGGGGATGGAGGGAGGGTAACCTGGACTGCAGCAGGGTATACACTCTAACATCTACATTTATGGTAGGTACAAAACGGTACTATGTTCATCGTGTTACCCTGCTGCAGTCATCACACTTTGGTAGAATCCCAAAGCTAAGGATGGGAGGTGGAGTCAAACAGGGTTAGAGGAGGCTAGAAGGCCCTGCAAAACTGCAGTGGCGAAACCAGCTCTAGTCTTAGAGTAAAGTGGTAAGTGATAGTGTTTGGTGAAGGTGTGTACTGAACTCCAAGTTGCAGCTTCCAGAATATCCTTGGTTGGCACCCCCCTGAGGAAGGCTGTAGATGTAGCTGCTGCCCTGGTAGAGTGGGGCCTTATGCTAGCAGGAACTGGTTTTCCATGATGGGTGTAGCAAAAACGTATGCAATGTCCTATCCATTTGGAAATGGTCTGTTTTTAGATGGCCTTTCCTTGTGATGCTGTAGCATAGGATACAAAAAGCTGGTCAGATTTTCTGAAAACCTTAGTTTTATCCAAGTAGTAACGTAGTTGCCTGTGAATGTCCAAGGAATGCAGGAGTCTTTCTCCTTTGTTCTGTGGATTTGGAAAGAAGGTGGGTAAATGGATGGTTTGATTTAGAGCCACACTGGATACCACCTTTGGCATAAAGGAGGGGTTAGTTCGTAGAGAAACTCTGTCTTGATGAAAAATGAAGAAAGGCTCTACACACTGCCATTAGTGCCTGTAGCTCTGAGACTCTTCTGGCTGAAGTAGTTGCTAGCAGCAGGGCAGTCTTCCATGATATAAACTTTAAGTCAGCTGAGAAAGCTGGCTCAAAAGGTGGTAGCGCAAGTTTTTCCAGAACAAAACTGAGGTCCCAAGTAGGTGTTGGCGCTCTCCTGGGAGGCCTAATGTTTTTGGCCCCTCTGAGATACTGCCTTAGAAGTGGATGTGAAAATAAGGGAGGATCCGTGTTGTAGTGAGCTGAAATAGCGGAGGCGTGGATTTTAATAGATGAAAAAGAAAGTCCTTTGTGTAACATCTCAGTTAAATATTGTAGAATCTGAGGTATGTCCGACTGAAGGGTATTTTGGCCTTTAGCTTGGTTCCAGGCGCAAAATCTTTTCCATTTGTCTGAGTAGGCTTTCCTGGTGCTGGGCCTCCTGGCCTCCAGAATAACATAACAGCTTGTGAAAGAGGAGCTGGCTGGTTGCTTAGGTGATTTGCCATGCAGCCAAATTTAAGGTTTTGAGCTGGCTGTGTAGAATATGACTGCCTTGCTGTGTGAGCAGATGAGGAATTTGTGGTAAACTCCATGGTGGGCCCTGGGCCATGTTCCTTAATAGTGGGTACCAGTTCTGGCATGGCCATTCCGGGGCAATGAGTATCATTCGGGGTCTCTCCATCCTGACTTTCAGCAGCACCTTTGTGAGATGGGGCAATGGAGGAAATGCATATACTGTCAGCATTTTCCAACTGAATGAGAGTGCGTCCACTTGCCAAGCTTGATGGTGAAATGTCCTTGTGCAAAATTTTGATAGCCGATAGTTTTGGGGGTTGGCAAACAGGTCTATGTCTGGGCGCCCCCATTTTTGAGTTATCATTGCAAATACTTGTGGATCCAGTTTCCACTCGTGGGGATCCATGATGTTTCTGCTTAGGTCATCTGCCAATGTGTTCTTTTTTCCTGGCAGGAATTCATCTTGTAATTGAACTTGGTAAGCCAGTGCTGTGTTCCACAGGGTCATTGCTTGCCTGCATAGAGGGTAGGAGTGTGTACCCCCTTGTTTATGTACCACATTACTGTGGTGTTGTCTGTCCTTATTATAAGCTGTCCTGGATGTAAGAGGTCCTTGAAGGCTGTCAGAGCATTCTGTACAGCTAGCATTTCTTTTTGATTGATGTGCAGATTCCTTTGATCTGCAGTCCATATGCCTTGCACGCACCGTCCTGCCATGTGTGCCCCCCAGGCATAGTCCGATGCATCTGTTGTCATAGTTTGCCTGGCTGGGGGTAAGGTGAAAGGCTGACCCTTGTTGAGGTGACATGCCTGTGACCACCATAGAAACTCCTGTTGAAGGCAGGGAATAAGAGGTATCATTGTTTCCAAGCTGTGGCTGTGTTGAGTCCATACACTTTTTAGGTACCATTGTAATTTCCTCATATGCAGTTTTGCAAATGGTATTAGTAGTATGCAAGATGCCATGAAGCCCAAGGCCTGCAGAATTTTTTCTTGCAGGGAGTTGGGTCTTTGTTGCCATTGTTTTGAAGTATTGAGTTAGTTGTAGTTGTTTGTCTGGCATCAGATAAGCCATCTGGGCCGTTGTATTCAAGCTGGCACCCAGGAATGTGCGCTCTCATAGCTAGAGTAGCTGAGGTGTAAACCTTCTTCCCCCACCTATCTAGTGCTCTGGAGTCCCTTTCAGAGGGTACAGGATTTTTAGCCATAGAAGCCTTAGCCCCTCTGGGACCCTGGGAGATTGTCTCTGGGTCAGCAACAGGGCTTTTGTAAAGGAATTTGTGTGAGTCAGGCACTCTAATATCTATCTGGTTTGGCTGGAGCAGGAGGCAGAGAATCTGGATTTAGACTAGATTCTAAGTAAACATCATCCACAATGTCTAAAACTGGAGGGATAGCAAGTGGTCTGTGCCGGGGGAGTAAAAGAAACTCTCGGAGCCTTTTCTTTGAGTTGGAGTAGTCCTGACATTCCCAGTTGAAATGTTCCCTCATGGTATGTAAGGTTTCCCCAAAGGAAGAATCTTCATAAGGGGGAAAGGAGTAATCCTGTTGTTCAGAGGAGCCTGAGGAAATAGACACTTGATCAGAGGAGGCATAATCCTCCTCTTGTCTAGGCCTTTTGTCGGGGGGGGGGGGGGTTGGGAACCCCTGATTAAAGAAATCAAATCTTCAGCCATTTTAAGCATCTGTTTCTTAGGCATGGGGCCTTGAACTGGAGACTGATGTGCAGTCTTTTTTGGTTTTAGAGGAGTCTTAAGCTTAGCATAAGATTTTATGGTGAGAGTAGTCGGTCTGAAGACACCTTCTGAAACCGAAGGTGTTTCCACAGCACCGGCTTCTCCTTCTGCAATGTCGTCGGTAGGGCCTAAAGAAAATGGCTGCGTCGGCCTAGAACTCTCTGCTTGAGAATCCGAAGCGGTCTGGGGTTCCAATTCTGCAGTCGCCAGGGGTTGCGTGGGCGCCTCATTGAAAACCGGAGAATTGGCGACCAGCCCAGCCGAGACCTCGGAGTCTGGCTTGGATCTAGGCTGCCTGTCTTTATCTTTGCGTTTTTTATGCACACCAGTAGTCGGTTGCTCCGACGGCATAGTGTAATTAAATTTCCTACTGAAGTAGTGTCGTGCAAAATCAAAGCGTTGCTTTATAGTTCGCTTATTGAACCTAGCACAAAACCGACCAGTGACGTCGTGGTCTGGGCCTAGGCAAGGTATACAATAAGAATGAAAGTCCTTATGAGGTATTTGCTTCCCACAAGAAATGCAATTGTTAACTTTTTCGGACATCGGACTGAGGCAAGAAAAGGTTCCCCAACGGGGTACTTAGCTTTGAAGACTTCGGACTGAAATTCGATTCGAAAATCTCAGGTGTCGGCCGACTGGCACTTGCGAACTGCTTCTGCTTCGGGCACCGTGCGGCAGGAAAGACTGAAGAAAATGGCGTAGGATGCCTCTTATATACCCCTGGTGCACTGACGTCACAGAAGAAGCGACAGCAACCGACGCCGGACAAGACTTTGGAATTCAGGCCGACTGCGGAACCGCCTGACGGCAGGATAACCCAAGTGTGATGGCTGCAACAGGGTAACACGATGAACATCAGGGCTGCAATGTCTTAGGAACAACAGATTGGCAGACAAAATACGCTTTGTGGTAGTGTTCCGCTCCTAAGCTAAAAGGCACTAGATGCCCAAGTCTTTGTCTACAGCACTCACATGTACATCTCCTAGCTGGCCTCTAACACTGGCAAGAAAAAACAAACATATAAGAAAAACAAACTGGAGGTTCTCCAATGGGGCACTTGTCCGAGTATTTAAAGCAATGGTACCAAAAAAGACTAAATGACAATCAGTCTGATGGATGGATGCTTGACCTGCATTTGGGCTGCTGGTGAGATAGTCTGAGGAATCATGCTCGTACGTCCACCTATACCACCCTATGCTTGTGGGCAGAGGGTCACAGGTCAGATGCATAATCCTGGGAAGGTAAAGCTTTGGTATCCTGGCCAGATGACTCTGGTGATAACCTACATGTTACACATACTGCAACTCTGGTTATCTATACTAAAATAAGATAGATGTCTTTTTCACAGGCTCATAGGCAAGCACTAAGCTAGGTGCCCTTGTGGGCTATTTTAAGCAAAGCCAATTTCCCTTTGGTGCATGAAATAACTTATCCCATTTGGTTTTAGATTGGCCATAACCACACCATGATTCACAATTATTCACTACCCCTAGGGAGAATACTTGGGATCATACCACAGATAATTTGAGGGGACTCATTCATGGGATAAAGCATTTAGGAGCTGCTACTAGTGGTACAGGGAGCAGTCCTAAGGTAAATTTTCTGTTTTCCATCCACAGATCCAAGATGCACTTGAATATGAAGAGGGATGATCTTTGTTTTATGTGGATGGGGAGTCTGTTCCAGAGCACAGGTATCCTCTGTGACATATGGCTGTCACTCCAAACCATTCTGTTGATGATGCAGAAGAGGTTTACATCCCTAGACTGAACATTTGTTTATGCCAAGTGACTTGCTGATGTGCAGTAAGTTCATCAGTAGTGGGTCAGAGGATGATCTGTATGCCAGACACAGGTCACCTCTTAGCAGTCTGTAGGATACCAAGTATAGTGAGAGGAAAATTAGTTGTCCATGCAGGATACATTGCTTATGCCTTGTATTCTTTTAGTAGGGTATCTCTGTGGGTAGTTGGTGCATGTGTATGGACAGATGTGCATAAGGGGGCATTACATTCAATGATTGATCTAATGGGAGTTGATTAAATGGGGAAATGACATTTCTGAATCTAGACACAATCACTTTAATTATAAGCTATTTATTTTCTGTCATAAAATAACTCTGAAAATACAACAGTGGTTCTTGCTTCCAGACAACCTAGCAGCATGCAAAATGTAAACCGCACAGATTAAGCGAACTGCTTCCAGAGAATATACAGCAGTGCTATTAAAGATTATAGGCTGGCCTTACCCATCTCATGGTCAATAATTATATTACCTCTAATGAGAATAAATATGATCATTCTACAGATAACATGAAGGGACACACGCATGGGATAAAGCATTTAAGAGTTACCTCTGTTCATTAGTAGTACAGGAGGCAGTCCTGGGGAACAATTTCTGTTTCCCATCTATAGATCTAAGCTGCATTTGAACACAGGCAGTGAGGAACTTTGTTTTATGTGGATGGGGAGTCTGTTTCAGAGCAAAGTCTCTGCAGAATCCCCCCCCCTCCCCCCCACACACACACACACACTGTTAATAAATATATGCAAGAGAGGACCATGCTGGCTTATCCAGCAATGAATACATTCCTTTACAATTTCTGATGGTCTGTATGTGTATAATGCTTCCAGCAACGAAAGATATAAACTGAATGATGATCTGAAGGTACTAAGTGCTATGTTTCAGTTCGTGTAAGTCTGCAGCAATTGTACACAGATGCCAGAGACATGCGACCAACTGGCCTAGGTTTATGTTCGACATACTTCATGCAAACTTCACAACCGCAAATAATGTATTTGAAGGTAAAAATAAGTTCAATGTCTGTTTTCTGAATGCACAGCTGTTTAGGAACTTAACAGCATTGTACACGCTCAAGTAAGTTCACTCCTGCAGAAGTGAAGCATTCTGTTGTAGAAACCACAATATCCAGCCCTACTTCCACAGCTTTTCACCCTTCCTGTTCCAGATCAGGGAAAATACCCTCCCACATGGACATCAGAAAATCTATGATACAAGACAAACATTCACTCATGTCACCTTTAAGTCTTTCTTTCCTGCCCCAGTCAGCACCAGGTGTCTGTGATAAAACCACAGCATGAGCCCCCTACATGGAATATGCCCCTAAAGAATGGCAGCTAAGTCAAGAGATCTTGAAAAGCTGCCTCTTCAGATACTAGGTCAAGCTTAGGAGGAGGATCAGTCCTTGGACCACTCCTTTTTGGCATTTACTTCTCTGAAGTCGAGGCCAATGTCAATGATCTCTGGCTTATAAAATTTGCAGACGACTGCAAATTAACAGCTGTCATTGAATCACACACAGACACAAATGTTCTCCAGGACAGGTTGACACAGACAAACAACTGGTGTCAGAGCCATGGACTAATCCTACATGCCAATAAATGCATAACAGTATCTTTCAGGAAACCATCCACCCCTGGTAACTTTCATAATGACAACACACCCCTTAGAGTTGACCTTGTAGTCAGGGACTTGGGGACACACAGACAGTAATCTACCCTTTGACCAGCATGTGTATACAGTAGTGAGGAAATCACTATGTTGCACAACTTACAAACAAAGGTATGGCATATAGGTCCAAGGAAGTCCTTGTTCCACTGCATTCAGCTTTCATTAGACCTGTCATTGAGTACGTCTCCTTTGGTATGTACTTAACCAGGCATATCCAGCAAATGGAACATCCACAGAGGTTCCTCACTAAAAGAATACAGGGAGTAAGTAAAATGTCCTATGCAGATCGCGTCAAGGCCCTATCCTTGTATTCTGTTGCCTATAGGCTGCTGATAGGAGATCTATGCCTGGCATATGAGCATTGTCAGACCCCACTCTGATGGGCCTCCTGCATATCAGCAAAGCAAACAGCACCAGAATTACCTATTCTAAAGGCTTGAACCGTGCCTGTGAATAGGACCCGCTGGTGACACAGATATATATCCCAGAGACTACCCTGTTTCTGGAACAGGCTCCCCATCCATGTAAAGCAGAGTTCTTCCCTAACCCAATTCAACTGCAACTTTGGCAAGTGGATGGGGAACAGGAAATTTATCTCTGGATTGGCACCTATGTCTCGAGTTCCTATTAGTTGACTGAAGACGCATTCTTCGATTGCTGATTTACCTGAAAAAGAAAAGTTTAACACTTATAAATATAGGAAACTTAAGACTGCATGCTCTCAGTACAGTTAAAAACTACATCTGGAGCTCAATATAAAGGAAAATGATGTCCCTCAAGCAGCTCATTCGTCCAGAAGTCTGTGAACAGAAGGTATGGGAGTTGGTGGGTGGAAATTTAAGGAATGCGTGTTGGTCGAACTTGAAAAGACAAAATGACGAAGCGGCATATAAGTGAATTCTTTCCCTGGGAAAGAAATTGCTTGGCCACGTCCGTTACGTTGCCGTTTTCGCCACTGTAGTGCAATCTCGGTGTTGGTATATTTAAGTAGGGGGGGTGTGGGGGGCTGTTTTAAGTGTATTTGATTTTTTTTTTCCCCCCTTGGAAAAAAATCGCTGTTCTAAGTGTTCCAGTTTGTAAGCTTTTGCTTACATGGGGTCGATAAATCATTGTTCGCTTTTCTAAGTGTTCGATGATTTAATATAGACCCTATGTCTCTAATGGACAAAGGCAACCTGTAAACAGCTCATCTCCTAAGTCCCTGCTTACACTTACCAAGCGTACCAGAACTTGTAAGAGATTTGGGATAAATGGCTAGGCTTAAAATGGCCCTTGTGGTCGTTAGCCTTGTAAACACCTATGAACCTATAAGGAGCATCATATAGCACTAACAGAGGGAGAAGATAAAAATATAGGTCACAATGTACCAACCCCCAACCTCAGGATGCCTATAGGAAATGAAGATAGGTGGAAGGAGGGGGAACAGACAATGAATATACACAAATATCTACAAATTACTGAAAGTTACTACAGAAAAAAAAATATGTACCCACCATAACATTCCATCTATGCTGTCCATTTTCATTCTTCCTCAACTGATGGGTTCGGATCTAATCCTTGCATCAGACTTGGCTATTACTAAAGCTTGTGGTAACTAAAAATCTCTCAAGTTTCTCCCTTGCCCATAATGCACCTACCCTAAGCTAGCTCAGATCTTGCTTGCTGATTTACCAGAAAAAGAAGTGTTTAACATTTATAAATATAGGAAACGCAAGATTGCAAGCTCTCAGTACAGGTAAAAACTACATCTGGAGCTCAGTATAAAGGAAAACAATGTCCCTCAAGCAGCGCATTCGTCCAGAAGTCTGTGAACAGAAGGGATGGGGGTTGATGGGTGGAAAGTTGAGGAAGAATAAAAATGGACAACACATATGGAACATTATGGCGAATACATAGCTTCTTTATTTGAGGATGTCAATTCTCTTTCTATCCTCAACTGATGGGACAGTCCCCAGCTACCTACAATCCCAGGTGGACTCGAAGAAAGGATATTCCTGAGCACAGCTGAACCAAATGATGCTCTACCCCTAGAGAGCAGATCCAGTTTGTAATGAGTAATAAAGGTATGGGGGGGGGGGGGTAGACCAAGTTGCTGCTGCACATATATCATCCATGGACACTGAATAGAAAGACTAAAGAAGTTTCTATTGACCTAGATGAATGAGCTAATCATATTTTTAGTAAGGTACAATCAGTTAGCCATCTGGCTAAAGTTACTTTTGCAACTGGTTTACCCAATTTCAATTCTGCAAAGGAAAAGTACAGTTGTGTACCTACCATAAATGTAGATGTTCGAGTGTATTCACTGTTGCAGTCATTACTCTTGGGATATCCTGCTGGCAGGCTACCCGCAGTAGGCCTGAATTCCAAAGTCTAGGTCCAGCATCGGTTGCAGTCGCCTCTTCCCTGACGTCAGTGCGCCAGGGGTATAAAAGATGCAGCAGACGCCATTTTCTTCAGTTTTTCTTGCCCCAGATGTCAGGTGCCCCTAAATTGGTAGGCTGAAAAATTATGCCAATAAATATGCATGCACAAAAATAAACATTTCCTTCATCTACAAGCAAATACACCACATAGGTTGTATAAGATAGAGAAGTACAGATAAGTCCCAGCAAAGAAAAAGGGGGATGGTGGGTGGGTAACCTGGACTGCAACAGTGAGTACACTCGAACATCTACATTTATGGTAGGTACACAACTGTACTATGTTCATCGTGTTTCACTGTTGCAGTCATTACTCTTGGGTTGAATCCCAAAGCGAGGATGAGTGACTGGGGTAAATAGGATTAGGAGAGGCTATGATGCCCTGCAGAACTGCAGTGGCAATGCATGCTCTGGATTTAGAGTAAAGAGGTAAGTGGTAGTGCTTTATAAAAGTGTGCACTGAACTCCAAGTTGCAGCCTCTAAGATGTCTTTGGTTGGTACTCCTCTGAGGAAGGCTGCTGAAGTGGCTGCTGCTCTGGTAGAATGAGGCCTAATGCCCTTAGGCACTGATTTGCCATGTTGAGAATAGCAGAAATGGATGCAATAGCCTTTCCATTTAAAAATAGTCTGTTTTGAGATAGCCTTTCCTTGTGATCCTGCAGCATATGACACTAAAAGTTGCTCAGTCTTTCTGAAAGCTTTAGTTCTGTCCAAGTAGAAGCGCAGCTGCCTGTGTATGTCCAAAGAATGCAGAATTTTCTCACCCTTGTTCTGTGGGTTTGGATAGAAAGTAGGCAAGTGAATGGTTTGGTTGAGGGCCACACTGGACACCACCTTAGGCATAAAGGTCGGGTTTGTCCTCAGAGAAACCCTGTCTGGATGAAAAATGATAAAAGGTTCCACAGCCATGAGTGTTTGTAACTCAGAGACTCGTCTTGCAGAGGTTATTGCTAGGAGCAGAGCTATTTTCCAGGATAAGAACTTTATATCCGCTGTTGAGGCTGGCTCAAAAGGAGGCAGTGTGAGTTTTTCCAAGACATAATTGAGGTCCCATGCCAGAATTGGTGCTCTCCTTGGAGGCCTGATGTTTTTGGCCCCTCTGAGGTACTGCCTTATTAAAGGGATGAGAAAAGATAGGTGGTTCTGTATTGTAATGGGATGAAATGGCAGAGGCATGAATCTTAATTGATGAAAAAGAAAGGCCTTTGTCCAGCATCTCAGGTATTGTAAAATCTGAGGGATATTTGGTACATATGTGTCAATGCCTTGTTCCTGGTTCCAAGCACAGAATCTCTTCCATTTTTCTGCATAAGATTTTCTGGTACTGGGCCTCCTGGCCTCCAAGATAACATCCATAACAGCTTTTGAAAGAGGAGTGTCCTGAATGGCTACATTATCCACCATGCTGCCAGATTTCAGGTCCTGAGTTGGCTGTGCAGGATCCAATTGTTTTTTTGGGTCAGCAAGTGAGAAGTTTGAGGCAATATCCATGCTGGACCTTGAGACAAGCTCTTTAGGACTGGGTACCAGTGCTGGCGTGGCCAGTCTGGTGCAATCAGTATAATTTTTGGCTTCTCTTGCCTGACCCTTTAGGAGTACCCTGGGAAGGAGAGGCAGTGGAGGAAAGGCATATACTGTTAGATTTTCCCAGCTGAAGGATAGGGCGTCCACTCTCCATGCTTGTTTGTGACAAATCCTTGTGAAAAATCTCTGTAATTGGCAGTTTGTGAGGGGAGGCAAATAAATCTATGTCTGGGCATCCCCATTTCCTTGTTATCATGCTGAAAACTTGTGGATCCAGTTTCCAATCGTGCAGATCCATGAGGTTTCTGCTTAGCTCGTCTGCCAGAGTATTTGTTTTTCCTGGCAGGAATTGTGCTTGCAGGTGAACTTGATAAGTCAATGCCGTGTCCCATAAGATCATTGCTTGTCTGCAGAGAGGGTAGGAATGTGTACCTCCCTGCTTGTTTATGTACCACATGACCGTAGTATTGTCTGTCTTTATCAGTAGCTGTTCTGGATGAAGTAGATCCTTGAAAACTGTCAGGGCATTCTGAACAGCTAGCATATCTTTTTGATTGATGTGAAGATGCATCTGTCTTGCAGGCCATGTGCCCTGAATACATTTTCCTGCCATATCGGCCCCCCAGGCATAATCTATGCATCCGTTGTTGGTGTCTGTCTGGCTGTGGGTAAACTGAATGGCAGACCCTTGTTGTGGGGATAGGCCTCTGCCCACCATCGAAACTCCTGCTGCAGGCAGGGAATGAGGGTAATTACTGTCTCCAGGCTGTGGCAATGCTGAGTCCAACACTTTTTAGATAACATTGTAGTTTCCTCATATGCAGTCTGGCATACGGAATTAGTAGAATGCAGGATGCCATGAAAACCAAAGCCTGCAGGATTTTTCTTGCAGATAACTGGGTGTTTGTTGCCAATTTTGTGAAGTAAGAAGTCAGTTGTTTTTGTTTGTCTGGCGTGAGATAAGCCATCTGGGCAGTTGTATTTAAGCTTACACCCAGGAATATTATCTCTTGAGAGGGCACTAGTTTTGATTTCATTTACTGTGTACCCTAGGCAAATTAGTAATCTTTTTACAAACGCCAGATGCTTTAGAAGAATGTCTTTGTTCTCTGCTTGAATAAGGCAGTCGTCCAAGTAGGGATATATTTGAATTCCTCTTTGTCTGCAAAATGCAATTACTGGTGCCAGGCATTTTGTGAAGACCCTGGGCGCAGTAGATAAGCCAAAGGGCAGTGCAGAGAATTGGTAGTGCATTGAGCCAGCTATGAATCTGAGGTATCTTCTGCAAGACTGTCTGATTGGGACATGCAGGTATGCCTCTTTTAGGTCCAAAGTTACGAGCCAAGCCTTCTTGCCCACACATGGGCAGTAGCTGCTGTAGAGTCAACATCTTGAATTCTGGAACCTCCAGAAATGTGTTTAGTATAGACAGGTCCAGTATTGGTCTCCAGGTTTTGTCGTTTCTGGGCACTAAGGAAAGTCTGGAGTAAAATCCTTGCCTCTGCTCTTGTTGTGGAACTTGTTGAATGGCCCTCATGTCCATGAGGGCTGTAATTTACTTCTGTGCCTCTGCCCATTGATTGTGTGGCAGGTCTGGCATACCTTTTGACCTTGGTAGGGTGTGAAAATGGAACCTGTAGCCTTGGGACACTATGTTCAAGACCCACTTGTCTTGGGTAACCATTTGCCAATTTGATGAAAAAAGTGCTAGTTTTCCCCCTAAGGGGGCTGTCAAAAGAAAAGTGCTTGGATCTGGCAGAGGAAAGTCATTGGGACTGTTTCCTGTAAGGTTGTGATTTGTCTTCTCCACTTTTGGAGGTAGGAGCACCCCATTGTTTAGGCCTGTATGAGCCTTGGGGCTGAGATCTGCCTCTGGGACATCTGTATCTGCCACTTTGTGGTCTGTCTGACACTGGAAAGGACCAGTTTTTAGAAGGCCAGTTCCTGCTAAATCTGGGTGGTTGCACCTGTAAGAAATCCTTAACTGTCTGCATGGATTTCGCTTTATCCTCCATTTTCTTCAACACCTCTTCTGCTTTAGCACCAAAGTATCATGCTGTAATGGGGCATCTAATAATTTTGCTTTAAAATGATCAGGCAGGTTCTGTTCCTTTAACCAAGCATGCCTTCTAATAACAGAACCTGTAACAGCGGCCCTGCAAGAGGCCTCCAGTGAATCATAACCTCATTGCAAAGTATGCTTTCCCACTTGTTCAGCTGCATGCAATAAATCCTGCATTTCCTTGTTCTCTGAACATTCAGTATTTGTTAACATTTTCTGTTTAAGCAGTAACTAAGTATTGCTGATATTTAAGCATATGAAACTGACAATTTAAGGCCCTTACAGCCAAGGTAGCAGAAGTGTAAACTTTTTTCCCCCATCTGTCCATTGCCCTGGAATCCCTATCAGAGGGGATAGGGTTTTTTGCAGTGGAAGCTTTGACCCCTTTGGGACCCTGAGATATAGTTTCTGAGTCAGCAGCGGGTTTTTTATATAGGAATTTATGAGAATCCGGGACCCTGTAATATCTGTCTGGCTTAGCAGGTGCAGGGGGTAGAAAGTCAGAGGACAGGCCGGACTCTGAAAATACATCATCTACAATGTCTAGAACAGGTGGAATAGCAAGGGGTCTGTGCTGAGGAAGCAGCAGAAAGTCTCTGAGCCTTTTCTTAGATTCAGAATAATCTTGGCTCTCCCAGTGGAAATGCTCCCTCATGGTATGTCCAAAAGAATAATCCTCAGGAGGAGAGGCTGAAGGAATGGATTCTTCAGCATCAGAGTCCTCATAGGGACATGGAATAATCCTGTTCAGAAGAGGAATCAGAGGAAATAGAAACCTGGTCAGAATAATCATATTCTGTCTCTTGCCTAGGGCTCTTATCAGGAAGGGGATGGGAACCCCTGATCAAAGTAATTAGGCCTTCGGTCATTTTAAGCATCTGTTTTTTAGGCATGGAAGTCTGAGTAGGAGAATGCTGTACTTGTTTCTTTGTCTTTAGAGCTGCTTTAGTCTTTGTCTTTGAAGCTGAAGATGGTTTAACATATAATTGTGTAGGTCTAAAGACACTCTCAGAAGCCGATGCCTGCTCAGCGGCTCCGGACCCATCTGAGGGAATGATTTCCGAGTGTCCAATACCTTGAGTATCCAGAGGCCCAGTCGGCTCCACATGGGAGTCGGAAGCGGCCTGTGGCTCTGAGGTAGCGGGCGCCAGGGGCTGCGAAAGCGCCTCACTGAGAACCGGCGACTGGCCTAACAGAGGCCTTGTTGTCGGTTTTGGACCTCGGATGCCTATCCTTTTCCTTGTCCTTGCGTTTTTTGTAAACTCCGGTCATTGGCTGTTCCAACGGCATTATATAATTAAATCTTCGGCCAAAGTAATGAAATGCAAAATCGTAATGAATATCCAAAACCACACCTCAGGGTAAGGTATCACCTAACAAAAGACTGAAGCAAATCCAAAATAAAAAAAGGTGAACACTCCACGACAATCGAAGTAAGCCCGGAGGATTGTCAACTCATATGACTATAAATCCACAAATGTATATGAAAAGAACTTCTTTACTGAAAAAAGTAAGCGCTTTCGCGTCTCTATGGATGCTTCATCAGACTTAAAATAAAAACCAACATTCAAAATCACTTAAATACCACACTACTTATAGTAAACCAATGAAACATCTCATATCAGACACCTGATAAAATAAGGCTATATCCTTAAAGGTATATAGCTTGTAAGCAGTTGGAAACACATAGTCATAGAGACCTTCAGATATGTCACTCTTGAATGAATAACAATTATTATAAAAATGGAAATAAAAATAATACATCTAAAACTAAAAAGTGCATATGAATATATATAAAACATACATATAAATAAAAATATATGCATTCAAAAGTGTGTACATTAAAACTCCATAATACCTATACCATCAAGATATCATAAGTAATTTAATTTCTCAGAGATTTATCTAAAAGAAATGGCTTCAGTGTAAACCTATCATACAAGCCATGCCCTTTATCTGCAGATAGCTTAATCATCCATCTAGCTTCATCATCCATCTAGCTTCAACAGAGAGAATGAATGCAACGCTCCAGCTAATCATGTTTTACAAAATGACACGACACACTTTTGGGTTCATGGTTTTAGAATTTATATGTGCCACAGAAAGATTAGGGAACATTAGTAACTATACTGAAAAGGAGGAAGCTAGATGGATGATTGTGGATTTATAGTCATATGAGTTGACAATCCTCCTGGCTTACTTCGATTGTTGTGGAGTATTCACCTTTTTTTATTTTGGAAATGCAAAATCGAACCGACGCTTAATAGTCCATTGGTTAAATCTAGCACAAAACCGACAGCTAGCAATGTTGTGATCAGGGCCTAGGCAAGGAATACAGTAAGACTGAAAATCCTAATGAGGTATTTGCTTCCCACAAGAAATACAATTGATAACTTTTTCTGACATCAGTCTGGAGCAAGAAAAAAGTTTCCCCAACGGGGTACTTCGCTTTAATGAAGACTTCGGTTCTGAAATTCGGATTTGAAAATCTCAGGAGTCGGCCGACCGGCACTTGCGAACTGCTTTTGCTTCGGGCACCGCGCGGCAAGAAAGACTGAAGAAAACTGAGTTGGCTGCATCTTTTATACCCCTGGCACACTGACGTCAGGGAAGAGGTGACAGCAACAGACGCCAGACCTAGACTTTGGAATTCAGGCAGACTGCGGGTAGCCTGCCAGCAGGATAACCAAAGAGTAATGACTGCAACAGTGAAACACGATGAACATCAAAAAACATGGCCTGTTTTTATGATGTCTTTTGTTCTATGCAGGTGGTCTTCTTCTTTCGGCTTTTTCTAGGTTAGGGGTCACCACAGCGGATCACCTGTCCGCTCATAATTGGCAGTGGAGTTTTATGGTGCCGAGGTGCCAGCCTGGTGCCCAACCTTCCACAGAAGGCACACGCACACTCACACCTAGGGCCAATGTGGAGTGTCCAATCCATCTACAGCATGTCTTTGGGATGTGGGAGGAAACCGGAGCACCCGGAGGAAACCCACGCAACCACAGGGAGGACATGCAGACCCTGCACAAAAGGCACCCCAGCCGAGAATCAAACCGGAGTACCTCTTGCTGTGAGGCAGCAACGCTAACCGCTGCACCACCATGGCCGCCCACTTTTGTTCTATGCAGGTAAAAAACCTTAATCATCTGTGAATATCCAATAAATGCAACATGCATTCACCTTTATTTGTAAAATTAGGAAAGAATACTGGCAAATTAATTGACTGATATCAGATTCTAACACCAGCTTGGGAAGGAAGGTGGCATTTGTTCGTAAGGTCACTCTATCCTTGTGAAAGATCAAGTATGGAGGCTACGAAGATAAGGCTTGAAAAGACGTTTAGTAGAGGTAATGGTTACTATAAGAACAGTTTTCCAGGTAAGATACTCAAGTTCAAATTTACCTGCTGGTTCAATGGGGGAAATGTATTAGTGCCTACAATATCAAACTGAGGTCCCATGGTGGGGGATTGCAAAAGAAAAGTGCCTCGCAAGAAAGTTCTGCACAATTTATGAGAAGCTGCTGAAGAACCTTCAAACACTATGTGAACATATGACACTGCTGCTAAATGAGGTTTAACAATTGACTACTGACACATCTGTTTGCAATCAGCCCTAAAGGGAGAGCATCCTGGAAGGCTTGCAATGCTAAAAGCACTGCTCTCATCTCTAGGACAATGAAATGCAAATTGTCCTCTTCAGTGGACTAAGTGCCTTGGACTCTTCTCCCTAGAAAACACCCCACCCAACCCACCTGGAAACATCCGTGGTCACTATGGCCTTGGGCTGAGGAGGAATGAACAGACCTTGTAAAACGTGATCTGATTAAATCCACCACCTGAGATCTTTCTTGCCCGACTGAATGATTCATAAAGTACAGTTTTGTACCTACCATAAATGTAGATGTCCGAACTGGATAGCATCTGCAGTCATAACAACTGGGTTGTCCTGTCGTCAGGCAGCCCTTCGGTCGGCCGGATTCCAAAGTCCGGGTCCGGCTTCGGCTGATGTCGCACTTCACCCGACATCATCTCTGCTGGTCTTCGGGTATAAAGGCATCAGCCGACGCCATTTTCTTCAGTGTTTCTTGCCCCAGATGCCAGTTGCCCTCTTGGAAGGCTAAATTTTGGGTAAAAATGCCAATGTTCCCCAAAGGATAGAAGGCAAACAAAAAAATAAGCATGTATGTACATATATACAAACAAATACACCATAAAAGACTCCCCCCCCACCAGCTAGCTATTAGGAGGGTAAATACCCTAGGAGTACCACAGAGGGGAAGGAGGGAGGGTAATCCTGACTGCAGATGCTATCCAGTTCGGACATCTACATTTATGGTAGGTACAAAACTGTACTATGTCCTTCATGGATGCATCTGCAGTCATAACAACTGGGTAGAATACCATAGCCAACTAGGGGAGGAGGAAGAATAGATTATGGTGTGGTTAGGATCCCTTGCAGTACAGCAGTGGCAAACCCTGCTCGGGATCTGGAATACAGAGGTAAATTATAATGCTTGGCAAATGTATGCACGGAGGTCCAAGTAGCCGCCTCAATAATGTCCTTGGTTGCCACTCCTCGTAAGAAGGCTGTGGTAGTGGCTGTTGCTCTTGTAGAATGAGGTCGTATGTTCTGTGGAATTGGTTTTCCATGGAAGGAGTAACAGAATCGTATGCAATTTCCTATCCATTTGGAGATTGTCTGTTTGGAAATTGCTTTTCCTTCCCTTCCTGTTGCATAGGCTACAAAAAGCAGTTTTTCTGTTACTTTTTGTTCTGTCCAGGTAGTAGCGTAGCTGTCTGTGTACATCCAAGGTATGCAGCATTCTTTCCCCTCTGTTTTGTGGGTTGGGGAAGAAGGTAGGTAGGTGGATTGCCTGGTTTAAGGACACTCTGGATACCACCTTAGGCATAAATGTAGGATTAGTCCTCATGGACACTCTGTCTTGGTGGAAGATTAGGAAGGGTTGTACTGCCATTAGGGCCTGAAGTTCAGAAACCCTCCTTGCTGAGGTTATTGCCAGTAGGAAAGCAGTTTTCCATGAAAGATGCTGTAGGTCTGCTGTTGCTGCTGGTTCAAAAGGTGCGAGTGTCAACTTTTCTAGCACAAAGTTCAAATCCCAAGTTGGCAGTGGTGGTTTCCTAGGAGGTTTTACATTCTTGATCCCTCTGAGGAACTGCCTGAGTAGAGGATGTGAGAAGACAGGTGGATCAAAGCTGTATTCTGCTGAAATAGCTGATGCATGTATCTTGATGGAGGAATAGGACAGGCCTGTATGTAGAAGCTCTGCCAAGTACTCCAGAATGTTAGCCATATCTATATTCGACACATCCTTCCCTCTTTCAGCACTCCAAATGACAAACCTTTTCCATTTCCTGCATAGTTTCTTCTTGTTGAAGGTCTGCGGGCTTCAAGGATAATGTCTTTAACCCTATGGGAGAGATCTGGAATAGTTGCTGCTATGTGATGTGCCATGCAGTCAGCTGCAACGCTTTTAGGTTTGGATGCATGATGCTGTAGTTGTTCTGAGTTAACATCAAAGGCATCAGGGTATTGACCACATTTTGCCCCGAGACATGCTCCTCAGCAATGGGTACCAGTGTTGTCTTGGCCAGTTTGGAGCTATCAGGATTATCCTTGGACGTTCCTCCTTGATTTTTAGTAATACCTTGTGTATCAAGGGAAGAGGTGGGAATGCATATGCTGTCAGGCCTTTCCAGCTGAAGGAGAGCGAATCCACTTTCGATGCAAGTGGATGGAATGTCCTTGTGCAGAATTTTTGAGCTGGTGGTTGAGAGGGAAGCGAATAGATCTATCTGTGGCATTCCCCATTTCTTTGCGATGGTCTTGAAGATGTCCGGTGTAGCATCCATTCGTGAGCATCCGAGGTGGTTCTGCTTAACATGTCTGCTAGAGTGTTCTCCTTTCCGGTACAAACATTGCCTGTAACTGGATGTTGTAGCTGAGTGCCAGGTTCCAAAGGTCCAAAGTCATTCTGCATAGGGGTATGAATGAGTGCCTCCCTGTTTGTTGATGTACCACATGACTGTGGTGTTGTCTGTCCTTATCATCAAATGGCCTTCTTTGAGAAATGGTCTGAATTTTTGGATTGCCAGTTTTACTGCCAGCATTTCTTTTAGGTTGATGTGCAGGTGAAGCTGGTCCTGCGCCCACAATCCTTGCACGCATTTGTCCAGCATGTGAGCCCCCCATCCTAGGTCTGAGGCATCTGTTGTGATGGTTTGGCTTGCTTGATATTTGTGAAAGGGTAAGCCTGGGTTTGACTGGCATGCTTGAGCCCACCATAGGAACTCCTGTTTTAGGCATGGAATTAGTGGAATTTCTGCTTCTAGGCTGTGCCTGTGTTGGGACCATAAATTCTTTAGGTACCACTGTAGTTTTCTCATATGTAGTCTGGCATGTGGAACCAAGATTATGCATGATGCCATGAAGCCCAAGGCCTGCAGAACTTTTCTTGCTGTTAGTTTGCTGTGGTTTGTTAGTGCCAAGAAGTAAAGAGGGAGATCTTTTTGTTTTTCTACAGTTAGGAATGCCATTTGTTTTACTGTGTCCAATTCAGCCCAAGAATGTCCTTGTTTGGGATGGAATCAGCCTTGATTTTGCAAATTGACTGTGTATCCCAGTGCTTGTAGCAAGTAAATGACCCTTTGTAAATCTGTTGTCAGCTTGCTTTTGTTGTCCCCTTGTAGCAGGCAGTCGTCCAGGTATGGATAAATTTGGATTCCCTGTAGTCTGCAGTGGGCGATTACTGATGCCAGGCATTTTGTGAATACTCTGGGCAGTAGATAAGCCAAAGGGCAATGCTGAGAATTGATAGTGCTCTGATCCTGCAAGAAATCTGAGGTATCTTCTGCAAATTGGTCGAATGGGGACGTGCAGGTATGCCTCCTTGAGATCTAGAGTTACCAGCCAACACTCCTTGCCCAGCATGGGAAGAAGTTGCTGTAGGGTCAGCATCTTGAATTTTGGGACAATGATGTATGTGTTTAAGGTGGACAGATCGAGAGTAGGTCTCCAACTTTTTCCTTTCTTGGAACTAGGAATAGTCTGGAGTAGAATCCTTTGCCTTGTTCTGTTATTGGTACTCTTTCCACAGCTCTCATCTTTGTTAATTGCATTATCTGCTGTAGAGCTTCTGTTTTTGATTTGGAGGTAGGTTTGGCATTCCTCTTTGACTGGTATAGTGTGGAAGTGGAACCGTAACCTTGGTCTATGGTTTGCAAAATCCACTTGTCTTTTGTGATATAGTGCCAGTTCTTTGAAAATAAGGTTAATTTTCCGCCTAAGGGTGCTGCTATTTGTTCCCTGGTAGGCGGAGTTAGAATCAAGTCACTGTGATTGCCCTGTTGTAGTGGTAGTGGCTGTGCCTGTGGCTCTGTTATTACCTTGCCACTGTCGTCCTCTGTAGGCACCCCTCTAGATTGATTTCTGCCTCTGGAACGTCTATTCCTGCCCCTTTGGGATCTTGTGGAGTCAGGAAAGGACCAATTTTTGGCAGGCCAGTTCCTGCTAAACCTTGGGTGCTGAACCTGCAAGAAATCTTTAACCGTTTGTACAGATTTTGCCTTTTCTTCCATTTTCTTCATTACCTGCTGGGCAGGTGTACCAAACAAATTGGTCTTATCCATAGGAGCATCTAATAACTTAGCTTTAACATGATCCGGTAAAACTTGTTCCTTCAACCATGCATGTCTTCTTATCACTGTGCCAGTCATGGCTGATCTAAATGAAGCCTCCAGTGCATCATAGCCACATTTTAAGGAATGGTTACTAACCTGTTGTATGTTATTTACAATTTCTAATAGATTTTTCTTATCTATAGAGTCATCAGAGGATAGCTTTTTAGTTAACTGATCAAGCATAAACTCTTGGTATTGTATCATGTGAAACTGACAGTTTAAAGCTCTAGCTGAGAGAGTAGCAGAGGTGTAAACCTTTTTGCCCCATCTGTCTAAAGACCTGGCTTCCCTTTCAGAAGGAATAGGGTTTTTTGCTGTGGTTGAGGCTACTGCCTTAGGGCCCTGGGATATAGTTTCGGGGTCTGCAAGAGGGGCCTTGTATAGGTGATGAGGAGTGTCTGGCACCCTGTAAAATCTATCTGGTTTGGCAGGTGCTGGAGGTAAAGAATCTGGTGCAGTGCAAACATCATTAAATGCATCGTCCACAACAGAGAGGACAGGAGGTATAGCTAAGGGCCTGTGTTGTGGTAGGTGCAGAAAAGTCCTAAGTCTTTTTCTGGAGTCTGAAAAATCCTGTTCCTGCCATTGGAATTGTTATCTCATGGCATGTAAGGTTTCCCCAAATTAGAATTCTTCTGGTGGGGAAGCAGCTGGAATGGATTCTTCAGCATCTGAGTCCTCAAAATTGGAGAAAGGAGCCTCTGGCTGGTCTGTAATATCTGAGTCTTCCGCAGAATCATCAGAGGACACAGGCTCGAGGGGCTCTGCTCTAGGTCTCTTTTCTGGGGGCTGAGAGGCCCTGTCTGGGTGAGATTGAGATCCCCTAATTAAGGATATTAAATCTTCTGCCAGAGTAAGCATTTGTGAACTAGAAGTGGGCCTGGTTGAGGGGGGTTTAACAGGCACTGACTTAGTAGATTTGGCTGCTTTAGCCCTGGCGAAGGCCTTAATAGACATGGCTGCAGGAGGCCTAGCAGCACCACGTGCTGGGGTAAAGACATCCAAAGGGATGGTGTCTGATAAGTCACTAGTAACCACTGCAGTAGGTAAAATTTCTGAGGCCGATTCAAGTAAGGTAACCGGAACCTCAGTAGTAGTCATTGATTCGGCTGTACTCTGATCAGTTTTCGGTTTCGCCGAAACCGAGACACTCGCGGTTTGCTTAACCATGGTTTCGGCCGAAACCGCGGACCGCGAGTGTCGGTCTTTTTCTTTGCGTTTTTTAACAATTTGGGTAGTCGGAGGATCCGACGGTATAATGTACGCAAATTCAGAGCCGAAAAACTGTTCAGCAAACTCCGACCGACGTCTAAGCGTTCGTCGGTTGAAAGAAGCACAGGCCGAACAAGCTGCTACGTCGTGGTCTGGGCCTAAACAAGGCAAACAGTAAGAGTGGAAATCTTTATGAGGTATTTGTTTCCCACAAGTTAAACAGTTATTGACTTTTTCTGACATCGGCTGAGGCAAGAAAGAGTCCCCAACGGGGTACTTAGCTTTTAGAAGTCTTCGAAGGAGTATTCGGTAGTAGTAATCTCTGGATCTGACCGACCGGCACTTGCGAACAGCTTCTGCTTCGGGCGCCACGCGGCAAGAAAGACTGAAGAAAATGGCGTAGGCTGATGCCTTTATACCCGAAGACCAGCAGAGATGACGTCGGGTGAAGTGCGACATCAGCCGAAGCCGGACCCGGACTTTGGAATCCGGCCGACCGAAGGGCTGCCTGACGACAGGACAACCCAGTTGTTATGACTGCAGATGCATCCATGAAGGACATCTGAGTTGACATGGGTTGGCAAAGTATCAACCATTATGTTGTTAGCATTCAATGGAGAATCCTCGTATAAAATCTGGCTAAAGGTACTAAGGTTATTGCTGCTGGCATTGATCCTAGAGCTTGAAAGACCAAGCGGGCTGAAATTTTAATACTACAGATTATTTTTCTGACCCGTTATCTGACACAGCTTCACTAACTCCCTCAACAGTACAAACTATCACTGACTTTGTGTTGAAAACTGCCCTTATGAATTCTGAAGAATCTGATTTCTTGCCCTTATCAACTGATGCCTGGTCGGGACGGTAATGAGCCAGTCATCTATATATGGAAACACCCCAGATCCTTGCCGTCTCATATGAGCTGCTACTACTGCCATGCATTTGGTGAACACCCTAAGACTGTGGTGACACAGTACAGTTGTGTACACTTATAAATGTAGATGTTCGAGTGTATTCACTGTTGCAGTCATTACATTTGGGTTATACTGCTGGCAGGTTGCCCTCAGTCTGCCTGAATTCCAAAGTCTTGGGTCCTGCGTTGGTCGCCGTCGCCTCTTCCCTGACGTCAGGTCATCAGGGGTATAAAAGATGCATCCAACGCCATTTTATTAGTTTTTCTTGCCCCAGATGTCAGGTGCCCCCAAAAGGGTAGGCTAAAATTATGTAAATAAAACATACATGCATCAAAAATAAGCTTTTCCTTCATCTATAAGCAAATACACCACTTAGGTTGTATAGATTAGAGAAGTAAAGATAAGCTCCAGCAAAAATAAGGGAGATGGGTGGGAAACCTGGACTGCAACAGTGAATACACTTGAATATGTACATTTATGGTAAGTCTACACAACTGTACTATGTTCTTCGTGTTTCAGTGTTGCAGTCATTACATTTGGGTTGAGTCCCAAAGCTATGGTTGGGGGGCTGGAGCTAAACAGCATTAGGAGCGGCTATGAGGCCCTGCAGAACTGCAGTGGCAAAGCCTGCCCTGGATTTAGAGTAAAGAGGCAGATTGTAATGTTCTGTAAAGGTATGCACTGAACTCCAAGTAGCAGCCTCTAAAATGTCTTTGGTTGGTACTCCCCTGAGAAAGGCTGCAGAAGTGGCTCCAGTTCTGGTTGAATGTGGTCTAATGCCCTTAGGCACTGGTTTGCCATGCTGTGAGTAGCAGAAACGAATGCAGTGACCTATCCACTTTGAAATAGTCTGCTTGGAGATAGCCTTTCCTTGTGATGCTGTGGCATATGCCACTAGTAATTGTTCTGTCTTTCTGAAAACTTTAGTTTTGTCCAAGTAGAATCTAAGTTGTCTGTGTACGTCCAAAGAATGCAGAATTTTCTCCCCCTTGTTCTGTGGATTTGGATAAAAAGTTGGCAAATGAATTGTTTGGTTACGGGCTACACTGGATACCACCTTAGGCATAAATGTAGTGTTTGTTCTCAGAGAGACCCTGTCTGGATAAAAAATTATAAAGGGTTCCACTGCCATGACAGCCTGTAGCTCTGAAACTCATCTTGCAGAAGTTACTGCTAGGAGCAGAGCTGTTTTCCAAGATAAGAACTTTATATCCGCAGTAGCAGCTGGCTCAAAAGGAGGTAAGGCAAGTTTTTCCAAGACATAACTGAGGTCCTATGCCCATGCAGGTATTGGCGTTCTCCTTGGAGGCCTTACGTTTTTGGCTCCTCTGAGGTACTGCCTTAATAAAGGATGAGAAAAAAGTGGTGGCTCTGTATTGCAATGAGCTGAAATGGCAGAGGCATGGATTTTAACTGATGAAAAAGATAGGCCTTTGTCCAGCATCTCAGTTAAGTATTGCAGAATCTGAGGAATGTTTGGGACAGCTGTATCAGTTCCTTGAGCTTGGTTCCAAGCGCAAAATCTCTTCCATTTCCCAGCATAGGACTTTCTAGTACTAGGCATAGGACTTTCTACTACTAGGCCTTCTGGCTTCTAAAATGACATCCATCACAGCTTTACTGAGAGGTGTGGTTTGTATGGCTACATTATCCGCCATGCTGCCAGGTTTAGGGTTCTGAGTTGGCTGTGCAGAATCTGATTGTTTAGCTGGGACAGTAGATGAGGTATTTGAGGTAAGGTCCAGGCTGGGCATTGGGACAAGTTCCTTAAGATCGGATACCAGTACTGGCGTGGCCAGTCTGGGGCAATCAGAATCATTTTTGGTTTCTCCTGCCTGACCTTTAGGAGAACCTTGGGGAGGAGAGGCAGTAGAGGAAAGGCATATACGGATTGGTTCGTCCAGTTGAAAGATAAGGCGTCCACTTTCCAGGCTTGTCTGTGATAATTCCTTGTGCAGAATCTTTTCAGTTGATTGTTTTGAGGGGAGGCAAATAGATCTATGTCTGGGCGTCCCCATTTCTTTGTTATCATGCTGAAGACTTGTGGATCCAGGTGCCACTCGTGGGGATCCATGAGGTTTCTGCTTAGTTCGTCTGCCAGAGTATTTTCCTTTCCTGGCAGGAATTGTGCCTGTAGATGAACTTGATAAGTCAATGCTGTGTCCCATAAAGTCATGGCTAGTCTGCATAGGGGGTAAGAATGAGTGCCCCCTGCTTGTTTATGTACCACATGACCGTGGTGTTGTCTGTCTTTATCAGTTGTTGTCCTGGATGAAGTAGGTCCTTGAAGGCTGTCAGGGCATTTTGAACAGCTAGCATCTCTTTTTGATTGATATGTAGATGCCTTTGGTTTGTGGACCAGGTGTCCTGAATGCCTCTTCCTGCCATGAGTGCCCCCCAGGCATAATCTGATGCATCCGTCGTTAGGCTCTGCCTGGCTGGGGGTAGTGAGAATGGCTGTCCCTTGTTTTGGTGACAAGCCTTTTCCCACCATCAAAACTCCTGTTGCAGGCAGGGAATTAGAGTAATCATTGTTTCCAGACTGTGACAATGTTGTGTCCAGACACTTTTTAGGTACCATTGAATTTTCCTCATATGTAGTCTTGCGTATAGAATTAATAAGATGCAGGATGCCATGAAGCCCAAAGCCTGCAGAATTTTTCTTGCAGATAACTGGGCCTTTGTTGCCATTTCCTTGAAATAGGTAGTCAGTTGCCTTTGTTTGTCTGGAGTGAGATAAGCCATCTGGGCAGTTGTATTTAAGCTTGCACCCACGAATATTATCTCTTGAGAGTGCACTAACTTTGATTTTTTTTTTGCTGACTGTGTACCCTAGGCATGTTAAGTCTTCTCACAAAAGTCAGATGCTGTAGCAGAATGTCCTTGTTCTCTGCTTGTGAGGCAGTCGTCCAAGTAAGGCTATATTTGTATTCCTCTTTGTCTGCAGTAAGCAATTACTGGTGCCAGGCACTTTGTAAAGACCCTGGGTGCAGTAGATAAGCCAAAGGGCAGTGCAGAGAATTGGTAATGCATTGAGCCAGCCATGAATCTGAGGTATCTTCTGCATGAGTGTCTGACTGGGACATGCAGGTATGCCTCTTTTAGGTCTAAAGTCATGAGCCAAGCCTTGCTGCCAGCATGGGCAGAAGCTGCTGTAGAGTCAACATCTTCAATTTTGGTATATCCAGGAAAGTGTTTAGAATAGATGGGTCCAGTATTGGTCTCCATGCTTTGTCCTTTCTGGGTACCAAGAACAGTAGAGTAAAATCCTTGTCCCTGCTGCTCTTGCTGTGGCACTTGTTGAATAGCCTTCATGTCCATGAGAGCTGCGACTTCTTTTTGAGCCTCTGCCCATTGATTTTTTGGCAGTTCTGGCCAACCGTTTGCCCTTTGCAGGGTATGGAAATGAATGAAACTTGTAGCCTTGTGACACTATGTCTAGAACCCATTTGTCCTGGGTTATAACGTGCCAATTTTGAGAAAAAAGTGCTAGTTTTCCCTCTAAGGGTGCTGCCAGAAGATAAGTGCTTGGTGCAGGCAGGGGGAAGTCATTGGGACTGTTTCCTGTATGATTGTGATTTGTCCTCTCCACCTTTGGAGGTAGAAGCGCTCCACTACTTAGACCTGTAGGATCCTTGCGGCTGTGATCTGCCTCTAGGACATCTGGATCTGCCCCTTTGAGGTCTGTCTGAGACTGGAAAGGATCAATTCTTTGTAAGCCAGTGTCTGCTAAATCTAGGTGGCTGTACCTGTAAGAAACCCTTGACCGTTTGCATAGATTTAGCTTTGTCCTCCATTTTCTTTAACACCTCTTCTGCCTTAACACCAAACAAGGTATCATGTTGTAAAGGAGCATCTAACAATTTTGCTTTAACATGGTCAGGCAGATTTTGTTCCTTTAACCAAGCATGCCTCCTAATGACAGAACCCGTAACAGCGGCCCTGTAGGAGGCCTCCAGAGAATCAAACCCACATTGCAAAGTATGCTTTCCAACTTGTTCAGCTGCATGCAATAAATCCTGCATTTCTTTATTTTCTGCACATTCAGAATTTGCCATAATTTTCTCTTTAAGCAGTGTCATGATATATTGCTGATATTTGAGCATATGAAACTGGCAATTTAAGGCCCTTATAGCTAAAGTAGCAGATGTGTAAATCTTTTTTCCCCATCTATCCAGAGCCCAAGAATCCCTGTCAAAGGGGTAGGGTTTTTTGCAGTAGAAGCCTTGGCCCCTTTTGGACCCTGAGAAATAGTTTCTGGGTCTGCAGTAGGGTTTTTGAAAAGGAATTTATGAGAGTCAGGGACCCTGTAGTGTCTATCCGGCTTAACAGGAGCTGAAGGTAAGGAGTCAGGGGTCAGGCTAGACTCAGAGAACACATCATCTACAATGTCCAACGCAGGTGGAATAGCTAGAGGCCTGTGTTGAGGTAGTAAAAGGAAGTCTCTGAGCCTTTTCTTAGATTCTGAAAAATCTTGGCTTTTCCAGTGGAAATGCTCCTTCATGGTATGCAAGTTTTCCCCAAAAGAGTAGTCCTCAAGAGGAGAAGCTGAATGAATGGAGTCTTCAGCATCAGAATCCTCATGGGGGAAAGAGAATATTCCTGATCAGAAGAGGAGTCAGAAGAAATGGAAACCTGATATGAAGATTCATAGTCTGTCTCTTATCTAGGCCTCTTATCAGGAGGGAGATGGGAACCCCTGATCAAGGTAATTAAGTCTTCGGCCATTTAGAGCATCTGTTTTTTGGGCATGGAGGCCTGTCCTTGTGGCTGGTGAACTTGTTTCTTTGCCTTTAAAGGTGTTTTAGTCTGTTTTTGAAGTCGGTTTAATATATAATTGTTTAGGTCTGAATACACCCTCAGAAGCCGATGCCTGCTCAGTGGCTCCGGACCAATCTGAGGGAAGAATCTCTGAGGCTCCAATACCTTGAGTTTCTTGCGGCCTGGCCGACTCCATGTGGGAGTCGGTAGCGGCCTGTGACTCTAAAGTAGCGGGCGTCAGGGGCTGTGAAAGCGCCTCACTGAGAACCGGCGACTTGCTTAGGAGAAGCTTCGTCGTCGGTTTTGGACCTCGGTTGCCTGTCTTTTTCTTTGCGTTTTTTGTGAACTCCGGTAGTTGGATGGCTATCCGACGACATTGTATAATTAAATCTTCGCCCAAAACAGCTTAATGCAAAATTGCACCGACGCTTAACAGTGTGTTGGTAAAATCTAGCACAAAACAGACAACTAGCAACGTCGTGGTCAGGGCCTAGGCAAGGAATACAGTAAGAATGAAAGTCCTTATGAGGTATTTGCTTCCCACAAGAAATACAATTATTAACTTTTTCTGACATCGGTCTGGAGCAAGAAAAAAGTTTCCCCAATGGGGTACTTAGCTTTTAATGAAGACTCTGGATCTGAAACTCGGACACGAAAATCTCAGGAGTCGGCCAACCGGCACTTGCGAACTTGCTTCTGCTTCGGGCGGCAAGAAAGACTGAATAAAATGGTGTCGGCTGCATCTTTTATACCCCTGACGACCTGACGTCAGGGAAGAGGCGACAGCGACCGACGCAGGACCCAAGACTTTGGAATTCAGGCTGACTGAGGGCAACCTGCCAGCAGGATAACCCAAATGTAATGACTGCAAAGTACAGTTTTGTACCTACCATAAATGTAGATGTTCGAGGATCCACATTGCTGCAGTCCTAACTATTGGGTAGTCCGCTGTCCAGTCGGCCCGAATACCAGAGTATATGGCTGACGTCGGTCAGGGCGCATTAGACTGACGTCAGAACGTCAGGGTACTAATGCGCATGACCGACGTCATATCCTCAGTCTTTTCTTGCCCCAGATGTCAGAAGACCCTAAAAAGACAAGGCCCAACATACCTGCACCAAAAATATGTACAATATATACACAAATATATACAAAAATATCAGCATATAACCTCACCTACACAACCACCCCTAAACACAGAGGGGAAGGAGGGAGGGTAAATTGGACTGCAGCAATGTGGATCCTCGAACATCTACATTTATGGTAGGTACAAAACTGTACTATGTTCTTCATTCCACATTGCTGCAGTCCTAACTATTGGGTAGAATCCCAAAGCAGAGGTAAGGGAGGCTGGCAAATCATAAAGAAGCAGGAGCTGACAACATGCCTTGCAAAATAGCTGTGGCAAAACCAGCCCTAGACTTAGAGTAGAGAGGAAGGTGATAATGCTTAGAGAAAGTATGCACTGAACTCCAAGTAGCTGCCTCCAAAATATCCTTAGTTGCCACCCCCCTTAGAAATGCTGTAGAAGTGGCAGTAGCCCTAGTGGAATGAGGCCTAATCCCAGCTAGAATCTCCTTGCCATGATGGGAATAACAAAATGCAATGCAAAACCCAATCCACCTAGAAATAGTTTGTTTTGACACAGGTTTGCCCTCAGAACTCAAAGCAAAAGAAACAAACAACTGCTGAGACTGCCTAAAATCCTTAGTCCTGCTTAAATAATAACGCAATTGCCTGTGTACATCTAAAGTGTGCAAAATCTTTTCCCCTTTATTTTGGGGGTCTGCATAAAAAGTAGGCAAATGAATAGTTTGGTTTAAAGCCACACTAGAAACCACCTTAGGCATAAAGGAAGGATTAGTACGTAATGATGCCCTGTCCTTATGGAAAATCAAAAAGGGCTCTACTGCCATAAGGGCCTGCAACTCAGACACCCTTCTTGCAGAAGTAATAGCCAACAGAAAAGCAGTCTTCCATGACAAGTATTTCAATTCAGCAGTAGCCGCAGGCTCAAAAGGTTGTAGAGTAAGTTTTTCCAACGCAAAATTGAGATCCCAAGCAGGAGTAGGAGCTCTACGTGGGGGTCTTATATTCTTTGCCCCTCTGAGAAACTGCTTGAACAAAGGATGCGAAAACAATGGTGGGTCACAATCATAGTGAGCTGAAATTGCTGCAGCATGAATCTTAATGGAAGAGAAGGACAAACCTTTGTCCAATAACTCAGTAAGATATTGAAGAGCCACACTCAAATTAGGCTCCGAAATCTCTAAATTCTTTGCTGTACTCCAAAATAAAAATCTCTTCCATTTTTCTGCGTACACTTTCCTTGTACTAGGTCTTCTAGCTTCCATAATCACATTTAAAACTTGAGGAAGTTGAGACCTGCTGTGTGTCAACATAGAATATGCCAGGCAGTTAGATGAAGAGAGTGAAGCTTGACATTGAGGAGATGACCGTCCTTCTGAGACAACAGATGTGGAATCAAAGGTAAAGGCCATGGAGGCTTCCTTACCAGACTCCTTAGTAGTGGATACCAGTGTTGCCGAGGCCAATCTGGAGCTATTAAAATCATCCTTGGCTTGTCTTGTCTGACCTTTAAGAGCACCTTTGGAAGAAGAGGCAGAGGTGGAAAGGCATACACATGAAGATTTTTCCAACTGAAAGACAGAGCATCCACTTTCCAAGCTGTGTGATGAAACCCCTTTGTGCAAAACTTTGGCAGCTGGTGGTTTAGTGGAGAAGCGAACAGATCTATGTCTGGAGTTCCCCATGACACTGTCAATTTCTGAAATACATGAAGATCCAGTTTCCACTGTGGGGATCCATGATTTGTCTGCTTAACACATCTGCTAAGGAGTTCTGTGCTCCGGCAGAAACCTTGCCTGAAGAGTTAGTTGCAAGCTGAGCGCAGTCTCCCATAAAATCATTGCTTGCCTGCATAGAGGATAAGAATGTGTTCCCCTTGTTTGTTGATGTACCACATGACAGTTGTGTTGTCTGTTAGAATCAACACCTGCCCTGGAAGAAGGAACTCCTTGAAAGCCATTAATGCAAACTGGACTGCTAACATCTCCTTCATGTTGATATGTAGATGCTGTAGTCTGGCAGGCCACTTGTCTTGTATCCACTTTCCATTCAGATGAGCTCCCAAGCAATGTCCGAGGCATCTGTCGTTAAAATCTGACTCGCCTCTGGCCGGGTCACAGAGAGTCCCTTGTTTAGGTGACATTCCTGAGCCCACCACAAAAATTCTTTTTGAAGGCAAGGTATTATTTGAATGACAGTGTCCAAATCCTGGCAGTGCTGTGTCCATACATTTTGAGATACCATTGCAGCTTCCTCATATGCAGTTTGGCATTGGGAAGCACCAGAATACAAGATGCCATGAACCCTAATGCTTGAAGGACTGTCCTTGCAGTCAGCACGGACTGATGAGATAGTTGATGGAAGTAAAGGGATAGACTCTTTTGTTTGTCCGGGGTTAAAAGGCCACCTGGGCTGGTGTATTCCGTCTCGCACCCAGAAAGCACATGTCTTGAGAGGGTACTAGACTGGACTTTATTTCGCTCACAGAATACCCTAGGCATCTTAGCACTGCTATAACATATTCCAGATGCTGTAGAAGTTCTTCCTTTTCTTGAGCCAGAATCAGGCAGTCGTCCAAGTAAGGATAGATTTGAATTCCTTTTAGCCTGAAGTAAGCTATCACTGGAGCCAGAACCTTTGTGAATACTCTGGGCGCAGTAGATAAGCCAAAGGGCAATGCAGAGAACTGATAATGAGAATTTCCAGCTCGAAAACGCAGATACTTCCTGCAACCTATTCTTATAGGCACATGAAGGTAAGCTTCCTTGAGATCTAAAGTTACCATCCAGTGATCTTTGCCCAGCAGAGGTAAAAGCTGTTGTAACGTCAACATCTTGAACTTGGGAATGTCCAGATAAGTGTTGAGGATAGATAAATCCAAAATTGGTCTCCACGTGTTCCCCTTCTTTGGTACTAGGAACAGGCGAGAATAAAATCCTAGGCCCCTTTCTGATACAGGGACTGGCTGAATGGCCCCTATTTGGAGCAACAGAGAAATTTGCTTGTGAGCCTCTTTCCTTTGTGGAGGAGGAACGACTGGCATGCCTTTGAAAGTGGGTAATGTATGGAAATAAAACCTGTAACCGTGGTGAATGATATCCAACACCCATCTGTCTTGAGTAATTAAATCCCAATTTTCTTTGAAAAGAGACAGTCTTCCTCCCAGAGGAGCTGCCAGACGAGAATCTACTGGCAGCTGAAAAGGCAGGTCATTGGGTCTGTTTACGAAAGGACTGACCCCTGCCCTCACCAGAAGTTGGAGCAGGTGAACTCCCTGTCCTAGGCCTAAAAGAACCTTGAGCTCTGCCCCTACCACGTCTAGACCTACCTCTAGACTGGGAATCATAAACAGGATATGTCCATCCCTTAGTAGGCCAATTTCTACTAAACTTCGGTGGCTGCACCTGCAAAAAATCTTTAACAGTTTGCATAGACTTAGCTTTGTCCTCCATTTTCTTTAAAACTGCTTCCACAGGCGAACCAAACAACACATCAGACTGTAAAGGAGCATCCAAAATCCTTGTCTTAACATGCTCAGCTAAATTCTGATCCCTCAACCAGGCATGCCTGCGAAGAACAGAACTAGTGGCAGCCACCCTCGAGGAGGCCTGTACAGCATCAAAACCACATTGCAAAGAATGCTTACCCACTTGTTCAGACACATGAACTAAATCCAGCAACTCTTTACACTCAATACCTTCCGCCAAAGCATCCACCTTAGATTTCAGTTGTGAAAGAAGATAATTTTGATATTTTAGCATGTGAAACTGACAATTCAACGCCCTCATGGCTAAAGTGGAAGAAGTATACACTTTCTTTCCCCATCTATCCAAAGCCCTTGCCTCTTTATCAGTGGGAACAGGGTTTTTAACCACAGAGGCCTTAACACCTTTAGGTCCCTGAGAAACAGTTTCCGGGTCTGCCCTAGGACTCTTAAAGAGATACATATGAGCTTCAGGCACCCTATAGTACCTATCAGGTTTAACAGGAGCAGGAGGCAAAGAATCAGGGTTCAAGGAAGCCTCTGCAAAAACATCTCCCACCACATTCAACACAGGAGGTATAGCTAAGGGCCTATGCTGGGGTAAAAACAAGAATTCCCTAAGCCTTTTCCTGGAATCAGAGTAATCCTGGCCTTCCCATTTAAAGTGCTCCCTCATGGAATGCAGAGTCTCTGAAAATGAGAAATCCTCAGGAGGAGAAGCTGTAGGAGTGGAATCATCCACATCAGAATCAGAATAAGGAGGGAACTCCTGCAAATCTTCCGCAGAAGACTCAGAAGCCTCTGAACACTGTTCAAAACCATCAAACTCAGGTTCCACCCTAGGCCTCTTATCAGGGGGGGGCATAGAACCTCTAATCATAGTAATCAAATCTTCTGCCATTTTAAGCATATGTTTCTTAGGCACAGAGCCTGAAGTGCTAGGAGAAGCCCCCACTGAAGCTAAACTTGGCCTACCTCTCAAAGAAGTTTTGGAAACAGAAGGAGAGGCTCTAACTACCTTAGGAAGAGAGGGAAGAACAGTTACCTGAGAAGCCCCTCAGCCCGGCCTATCTCCTGAGAAGGCACATCCTGTAACAGTAAAGTCTCTGCCTGAGACTCCAAAGAAACTCCTGGCAAAACCTCTGGCTCCACTGAGTTTTCCAAAGAACCGGCGTCCGGGACTGCCGGTTCATCAACCCTAGGCTTCGCTGTTTTGTCCTTGCGCTTTGGGCGAAGCAGGCGTCGGAGCATCCGACGGCATTTTATAATTGCAACGCTTCCCAAACACTAACCTGGCACAGTCTAACCTTCTCTTAATAGTGCGTTTGTTAAACCTAGCACAAGAGCGGCATCCAACAACGTCGTGCTCAGGCCCTAAACAAGGTATACACAAGGTATGGTAATCTCTATGAGGTATCTGTTTCCCACAAGAAATACAGTTATTCACTTTTTCTGACATCCGGTTAAATACTGAGGCAAGAAAAAACCAAAATGTTCCCCAACGGGGTACTTAGCCAACTCAGATTCGGTCTGAAACTCCGACTTCAGAAAATTTCAGAACGCCAACCTGCACTCGCAAAACTGCTTCTGCATCGGACCATGCGGCAAAAAAGACTGAGGATATGACGTCGGTCATGCGCATTAGTACCCTGACGTTCTGACGTCAGTCTAATGCGCCCTGACCGACGTCAGCCATATACTCTGGTATTCGGGCCGACTGGACAGCGGACTACCCAATAGTTAGGACTGCAGCAATGTGGAATGAAGAACATCAGTGAAACACGAAGAACATCAAAGGGTACAGCTGTGACCGGTTAGCAACTGGCACCCAGCCAGAAGCATAAATATTTTCTGGACTATCTCTTCATCTTTATGTGATGGTACACATCCTGAAGGTCAATCGAGCACATCCAGTCGTCCTTACCCAGAAATGGGAAAATGGACTGAAGAATGACCATCTGAAACTTGGTATGCTGAGCTGACTTAATCAAGCTGCCAAGATCCAAGACTGGTCTCAAGTCTCCTGTTTTCTTTGGCACTAAAAAGAGCCTTGAGTAAGCCCTGGACTCATTTTGGTCTGGGGGACCTCTTAGATAACTTTTCTAGCAGCTTTTGTATTTGAATTGTTGCTTCTTCTCTCTGACTGGATGGAACATCAGGGATTTTTCTTGAGATCAGAGATGGGAGGAAAAGGGTATATAGCCTTTGGATATAATCTTCTGCACCCAAGTATCTTATGCCCAGCCAGGCTGTCTGGTGCAGCGATAATTAATCCAGGATTGCCTCCAGAGGTGGGCAATTGGGCCTCCTTTCAGAAACGCTGGTAGGATCCGCAAGAGAAAGAATCTCTGGAATTCTGGTTCTGTGGGCCTCCTCTGCCACAGGGGCAGCGTCAACCATTAGAGTTCCCCCCTCTGCCCTTAGGTAACCTTCTCCACATGTACTAGAAAGGATGCTGGAACTTCTTGAACCACATCTTCCAACTACCTCGCTGGTTCCTAGAAAAGGATCTTTGAGGGGTCGAAAAATGTATGTCAACTGCAGAGAGAGTCTTTCCATCCTTCCTCACACCTGGATAATGTATCCTTCACTTTGGGGCCAAACAAAGATGTGCCATCAAAAGGAGCACTGATGAACAAAGACTTGAAAGGCTTCGCAAAAATCACACAAGTGCATCCAGGCGTGTCTCTTGACGGAAATTTCTGAACCTGCTGCCCGTGGGGTGCCTTCAGCTGCAAGTGAAATAAGCCTCATGGATGAACTCAAAATAGATTGTAGGGTAGCCAGCTGAGAAAGTAAAGGATGACTGTATGTCTGCAGATGTGGATCCTGAGACGGTATTTGAAAATTCTTTAATCAAACTTTTCTGCAACCTAGTAAAATGTGCCAAATAATTCAGTGACCTGTCCATCATCCTAGACTTCCTGTTAGGGGGATGAACAGTGGAATTCTGTTTGGCAAGTTCCTTTTTGGTGGCCACCGCCATGACCATGGCATCAATGGGTACCCTTTTAGCCAAAACCTCATTCCCCGAAGGTGGTGCCAGAATCTTGTCTGGTCTTCTGTGTATGGGATCAATGGTGTTAGGTTCCTTCCATGCCCACCGAGTGACCAAATAATAAGCTCATCTGCAGGTAGAGTAACCCGGGAGGTAGACAGGCCAGTAGCAAAAGCCTCCAGGAGTACTAACTCCTCAGATGAAAGATTGTTGGGCATCCAACCACCTCTCTGTTTTAGGATCTCAAGGATGTTTCCAAATGAGACATTCTTCGGGAGGTGATCGTTGAGACCCTTCACCTTCATCGAAGTCCATATCCTCTGTGATCGACTCTTGTGGAGAGTGCAAGTGCTTCCTCTTGCATTTTATCCTAGGGACCTCCTCAGTGGGGTGTTCCGGGGAGGTATCAGAAGAAACCAATACTCTGCTGTGATCCCTGGAGATCTCAGACTGGCTGGGTCTGTGGTAAAGAATGACAGAGCTCTACGTCCAGAGACATTGGGGTAGAAGGTTGAGGATCCAAGGGGCTAGATAGATCTGTACTGTCAGAATAGAAAACACCCTCTTCATAACCTCAAAGTCCGATCACCCTGGACAGAGAGAAGACTTCAGCACTGAGAAAGCAAGCTTCTGGACCTCTGTTCTCCCCTGCTACGAAAGCAATCTCCCGGAGGAGGAAGCTGGTGCTAATGTATCCAGTGCTGAGGCTCTGAAGGGCAGAGACGGGTCCGACAACTTTGGATCGACTGCAACACCTCAGATGAGACAGAAAAGCTCAACCTAGAGTCTCGTCCGGATCCGAAGAGATCTGAACCAGAGCACTCAGAGTAAGCTTGTGAGCCGAAGACCGTTATCTTCGGATCAGAGCCAGACAGATCCAGAAGGCTCTGATCCAGGGACTCCAACGCAACTGAAAGGAACACAGGAGGAGAATGAAGTGGGGATGTAGATGATGGACAGGTCTCCTGACCTGAGGAGGTAAGGAGCTGTCATTACACCCATCTGTATCTGTGCTGAGATGAACTTCCAAATCATTCTTTCCATATCTTCCTCCGTCAGACTTCTGGATGAACGAGTTGATGCAAGAGAAGGAGACTTGGACTGGTGTCATTCCAAGAAGGGTGAAGGCAACCTAGAAGGTACAGGATAAAAGAATGATTTTCATCTTGTCATAGGGAGAGCAACAGGACTTGAAGCAGTCTGATCAGATTGCTTTTTTGTCAGATCTGAGAGTTGGATCCATCACTTTTTTCTTCCACGGATCAGACAGTGAAGAAAGTACAGTTGTGTACACTTACCATAAATGTAGATGTTCAAGTGTATTCACTGTTACAGTCCTAACGGGTTATCCGGCTCCTAGTAGCCCTCGATCGGCCAGAATACCAAAGGTAAACAAATAGGACGTCGGCTGTCATCAGTTGTAAAGGACGTCAGGACGTCAGAAACAAAAGAAGGCAGCCAACGTCACTTCCTCAGTCTTTCTTGCCATAACAGTCAGAAGCCCCCAGAAACAAGGCTTAAACCAAAAGCATACTTGGCAAATATCAAATTTACTCTGTACCTTAGAAAAAGAGACTAGGAGAGGACCAAAAAAAGGGGAAGGAGGGAGGGAAACCAGGACTGCAACAGTGAATACACTCGAGCATCGACATTTATGGTAAGTGTACACAACTGTACTATGTTCATCGTGTTTCACTGTTGCAGTCCTAACTAATGGGTTGATTACCAAAGCCCAGAGAAAAGGGAGGAGGAACCAACAGAATCAAGGGTTGGAGATAATGCCCTGCAGAACAGCAGTGGCAAACCCTGCTCTGGCTCTGGAAAACAAAAGCAAATTATAATGCTTTGTGAAAGTGTGAACAGAAGACCATGTGGCAGCCTCCAAAATATCTTTAGTAGGGACACCCCTTAAAAAGGCTGCAGAAGTGGAAGCTGCTCTAGTTGAGTGGCTCCTAACCCCTTGAGGAGGGACCTTGCCATGAAAGGAATAACAAAAAATAATGCAATATGCAATCCATTTATAAATGGTTTGCTTAGAAATAGCCTTGCCCTGGGCTCCAGGGGCAAAACTGACCAATAACTGTGCTGATTTCCAAAAATCTTTAGTCGTGTCCAGGTAAAACCTAAGCTGTCTGTGCACATCAAGAGAATGTAGGATCCTTTCACCTCTATTTCGATGATTAGGAAAGAAGGTAGGAAGGTGTATGGACTGATTAAGAGTCAGGATAGAAACCACCTTAGGCATAAAGGAGGGGTTGGTTCTCAGAGAGACCCTATCCTACATGGAAAATAAGAAAAGGCTCCACAGCCATCAAAGCTTGCAGCTCCAAAACCCTCCTTGCTGAAGTTATAGCCAAGAGGAAGGCAGTCTTCCAAGAGAGAAACTTTAATATCCACAGTGACAGCTGGCTCAAAAGGAGGAAGAGTGAGTTTCTCCAGAACAAAATTAAGATACCAGGCTGGAGTAGGTGCCCTTCTGGGAGGTTTTAAGTTGCAAGCACCTCTGAGAAACATTTTCATTAGGGGACGAGAGAAAATGGGTTGCTCAAAAGAACAATGAGCAGAAATAGCTGAAGCATGGATCTTGATAGAGGAAAAAGAAAGACCACCCTGAAGCAAATCATCCAAGTATTCCAGGATCAAAGGAAGGGTAGGCTAAGAAGAAGATTTGCCTCTAGCCTGCATCCAATGAGAGAATCTTTCCCATTTGCCAGCGTAGGACTTCCTAGTGCTAGGCTTCCTGGCCTTCCTCAGGATGTCAACCACCTGCTGGGAAAGGGAAGAAGAAAAGGATGGAGTCATACAATGAGCCATGCTGCCAAATGGAAGAACTGAAGATGAGGATGTAGAATGTTTCTCCCTTCCTGAACCAAAAGATCTGGCTTAAGAGGAAGATGCCAAAGAGGAAATTGGGAGAGACTGCGAAGCAGTGGATACCAATGCTGTCTGGGCCAGTCTGGAGCTATGAGAATAGTCCTTGGTCTTTCGTTCCTGATCTTCAATAATACTCTGGGAAGAGGAGGGAAGGCATAAACTGACAGCAGCGTCCAAGGGAAGGACAGAGCATCCACTTTCCAGGCTGTTGTGATGCTGTCTGGTGCAAAAAAAAGGTAGAAGATGGTTGTCTGGGGAGGAGAAAAGATCCACCTGAGGTGTGCCCCAACATTGAATGATGCTGTAAAAGACTGCTCTATTCAGCTGCCACTTGTGAGGAACCAGGGTTTGTCTGCTTAACTGGTCTGCCAAAACAATGAGCCTTCCTGGAAGAAACTGAGCTAGGAGATGCAGGCCCAGGGATGCTGCTATGGACAAGAGATTCATGTTCTGTCTGCACAGGGGGTAAGAATGCGTCCCTCCCTGCTTGTTGATGTACCACGACTGTGGTGTTGTCTGTTCTGACAAGCAGGGTTCCTGGAGAAAGAAGATGCTTCAAAGCTAGTAAGGCCTGCTGAACTGCTATCAACTCCTTTAGATTTATGTGCAGGTGCATTTGCTGGGCATTCCAACGTCCCTGTACGCATCTGCCATCCAGGTGAGCTCCCCAGGCGTAGTCCGATGCTTCTGTGGTAAGAACTTGAGTGGCAGGAGGTGGGCGAAAAGGCATGCCTGTGTCAGGTTGTTGCCCACCATAGAAACTCTGTCTGCAGAGATGGAAGCAAAGGAATCATCATATCCAGATACTGTGTGTGTTGACACCAAATGTTCTTGAGGTACCATTGCAATTTCCTCATATGCAGTCTTGCATATGGAATTATGAGAATGCAAGAGGCCATGTATCCCAGAACTTGCAGGTATTTCCTTGCACGGCGCTGGGATAGGCTTGCCAAGTCCTTAAAGTAAACTGAAAGAGGTGTCTGCTTCTCCTGGGTGAGCTGTATCATCTGGGCGGCTGTGTTCAGACTCGCTCCCAGGAATGTTATCTCCTTGGATGGCATAATTTTTGATTTTTCCTCATTGAGACTGCATCCCAGGGAAGAGAAGAGGCTTTACAAATTCTAGACCCTTTAACAGCTGTTCCTGAGAATTTGCTTGAATTAGACAATCGTCCAAGTATAGATAAATATGAATTTTGTTCTGCCTGCAAAAACCAATGACTGGGGCCAGGCACTCTGTGAAAACTCTGGGAGCAGTAGATAAGCCAATGGGCAGTGCAGAGAATTGGTAATGTTGCTTGCCCACCCAGAAATGAAGGTATTGCCTGCAACTTTCCCTGATAGGGATGTACAGATAAGCTTCTTTGAGATCCAAGGTTACCAGCCAGGAATCCTTTTCTAACATTGGTAGCAACTGATGAAGAGTGACCAATTTGAACTTTGGAATTACCAAAAAAGAGTTCAGAATGGATAAATCTAGGATAGGACGCCAGGTGCCTTCTTTTTATTGGAACTAGGAAAAGTCTGGAATAGAAACCCTGGTTTACCTGCTGAGCAGGAAGTGATTCTATTGCTCCCAGATGAAATAAGAGACAAAATTTGTTTTTCTACTTCTGCCCTTTGGTTTGGGGGAGTGTTCGGGAATCCTTTGGGAACTGGAAAGGTGTGGAAAGAAAACTTGTGTCCTAGGGATACAGTTCTGAGTACCCATTTGTCGTCCATGACAGTGGCCCAGACATTTGTAAAAAAAAGCCAACCTTCCCCCTAAGGGACTCTCCAGGTAGGCAAGAACACGCAGAAGTTGGATAAAGTAATTGAGAGTGCTTAGATTGAGATGCAGGCTTAGAACTTCCCACCTTGGAAGTGGAAGCCTGCCAACGCTTAGACCTTTGAGGGGTAGCCAACTGCCCCTCTAGAAGATTTGTAACCTCTAGTCCTAGAACAGTTCTGTCTGCTGGAATCAGGAAACGTCCAACTCTTAGAAGGGTAATTCCTGCTAAAGCAAGGTTGAACTTGCAGAAAATCCTTAACAGTTTGCATAGACTTAGCCTTATCCTCCATCTTCTTGAGCACTTCCTCTGCTTTGCTACCAAAAAGAATGTCCTTATGCAAAGGTACATCTAAAAGCTTAGCCTTGATGGGCTCTGGTAGGGGCTGTTCCTTAGCCAACCGTGCCTTCTGATAACAGAGCCAGTAGCTGTAGCCCTGCAGGAGGCCTCTAGAATGTCAAAACCACAATGTAAAGAATGTTTATTGACAGCCTGGCAGAATTCAGCAAATCCTGCATATCCTTACTCTCCGCCAAAAGAGGCACACTTGCTATCCTAGACTTAATAGCCTCTAAGGTGTGCTGCTGGTAATTCAGCACATGAAAAAAAACAATTAGTAGACCTAATTGCAAGAGTAGCAGAGGTATAAACTTTTTTACCCCACCTATCTAGATTCCTAGATTCCCTGTCAGAGAGAACAGGATTTTTGGTAACAGTGGCCTTAATTCCTTTAGGGCCTTGAGAAATAACCTCTGGATCAGCCAACGGATTCCTGAAAATAAACAGATGAGAATCAGGGACTCTATAGTACCTGTTAGGCTTCTTGGGAGCAGGAGGAAAGTACAGTGGTGTACACGTACCATAAATGTAGATGTTTGAGTGTATTCACTGTTGCAGTCATTACATTTGGGTAATCTGCTGGCAGGTTGCCCTCAGTCGGCCTGAATAAAGTCTTGGGTCCTGCGTCGGTTGCTGTCTCCTCTTCCATGACGTCAGGGGTATAAAACATGCAGCCGACACCATTTTATTCAGTTTTTCTTGCCCCAGATGTCAGGTGCCCCCTAAATCTCCTTACCCCTCTGTAGGGTGGACTTCAGGGGTATTTTTTCTCTATGCAAAAACATGCTTGAAATGCATAGGGAAAGCTAAAAACAATAAACGGTCATACTGAAACTGGCAGTTAAGCCAGAACCAGGATTGCCTTACCCCTTTGTAGGGTGGAGATATATATATGTATATATATGTATATATATATATATATATATATATATATATATATATATATATATATATATATATATATATGTAAACAGCAATATATGAAAATGCACTTTTAGCAGCATAAACTTTACCTTCATCTAAAAGCAAATACACCACAAAGGCTGTAGAATATAGTGAAGGAAAGAGAAGTTATAGAAAAGGGGGATGGCAGGTAAGGACTGCAACAGTGAATACACTCGAACATCTACATTTATGGTAAGTGTACACAACTGTACTAAGTTCTTCGTGTTGCACTGTTGCAGTCATTACATTTGGGTAGAATTCCAAAGCTATGGATGGGAGGATGGAACTAAATAGCATTAGGAGCGGCTATAAGGCCCTGCAGAACTGCAGTGGCAAAGCCTGCCCTGGATTTTGACGAGAGAGGCAAATGATAATGCTTTGTGAAGGTATGAACAGAGCTCCAAGTAGCAGCTTCTAGAATGTCTTTGGTTGGAACTCCTCTGAGAAAGGCTGCTGTGGTAGAGGAAGCCCTGGTGGAATGTGACCCAATTCCCTTGGGCACAGGTTTACCATGTTGCAAGTAGCAGAAACAAATGCAGTGGCTTATCCACTTAGAAATAGTCTGCTTTGATATAGCCTTCCCCTCTGATCCTGAAGCAAATGCCACCAGAAGTTGCTCAGACTTTCTTAGAGATTTGGTCCTGTTTAAGTAGAATCTTAGTTGCCCGTGTACGTCCAATGAATGCAGAATCCGCTCACCCTTCTTCTGCGGATTTGGGTAAAATGTTGGCAGGTGAATAGTTTGGTTAAGAGCCACACTGTATACCACCTTAGGCATAAAGGAAGGATTGATCCTGAGGGACAATACCACCTTAGGCATAAAGGAAGGATTGATCCTGAGGGACACCCTGTCCGGGTGAAATGTAATAAAAGGCTCCACAGCCATGAGAGCCTGTAGTTCTGAAACCCTTCTTGCTGAAGTGATTGCCAAAAGGAAAGCTGTTTTCCAAGATAAAAATTTTATATCCGCAGTAGCTGCTGGTTCAAAAGGAGGCAGGGTGAGTTTTTCCAGCACAAAATTGAGGTCCCATGCAGGAGTTGGTGATCTTCTGGGAGGCCTTACATTTTTGGCCCCTCTAAGATACTGTTTTAGCAGAGGATGAAAGAAGATGGGAGGCTCCATGTTGTAATGAGCCGAGATGGCAGAGGCATGGATTTTTATTGAAGAAAAAGACAGGCCCTTGTCAAGCATCTCAGTCAAATATTGTAAAATCTGAGAGATATTTGGTTTTGCAGTGTCTGTTCCTTGTGCTTGGTTCTAAGCACAGAATCTCGTCCATTTATCAGCATAAGATTTTCTAGTACTAGGCCTTCTGACTTCCAAAATGACACCCATCACAGATTTACTGAGAGGTGTTGTTTGAATAATTAAATGATCAGCTATGCTGCAAGGTTCAGAGTTTGGAGGTGAGTGTGCAGAATTTGATTGTTCTGCTGAGACAGTAGATGAGGTTTTTGAGGCAAGTACCGAGGAGGGAGTTGAGACATATTCCTTAGAATTGGGTACCAGTGCTGGCGAGGCCAGTCCGAAGCAATTAGGATCGTTTTTGTTTTTTCCTGTCGGACCTTTAGTAAGACCTTGGAGAGAAGAGGCAGAGGAGGAAAGGCATAGACTGATAGGTTTTTCAACCTGAAGGCTAGGGCATCCACTTACCATGCTTGTCTATGATAAGTCCTTGCGCAGAATTTGTCCAGTTGATAATTTTGTGGACAGGCAAATAGATCTATGTCTGGGCTCCCCCATTTCTGTGTTACCATGTTGAAGACTTTTGGATCCAGTTTCCACTCGTGCGGGTCCATACGATTTCTGCTTAGGTCATCTGCCAGAGTATTTTGTTTTCCTGGCAGGAAATGAGCTTGAAGATGTACTTGGTAAGTCAAGGCTGTGTTCCACAATGCCATGGCTAGTCTGCAAACGGAGTAGGAATGTGTACCCCCTGCTTGTTTATGTACCACATAACCATGGTATTGTCCCGTCTTTATCAGTAGTTGTCCTGGATGAAGTAAGTCCTTGAAGGCTGTCAGAGCATTCTGAACAGCTAGCATCTCTTTCTGGTTGATATGCAGATGCATTAGTTTTGGGCTCCATTTGCCCTGAATGCATCTCCCCGCCAGGTGGGCCCCCCAAGCATAGTTTGATGTGTCTGTAGTTAGGGTTTGGGTGGCAGGGGGTAGAGTGAATGACAGTCCCTTGTTTTGGTGACGTCTCTGCCCACCAAAGAAACTCCTGTTGTAGGCAGGGGATGAGAGGAATCATTGTTTCCAGACTGTGACAATGGTGACTCCATAAACTTTTTAGGTACCATTGAAGTTTCCTCATATGCAGTCTTGCATATTGAATTAGTAGAATGCAGGAGGCCACAAACCCCAAGGCCTGCAGAATTTGTCTTGCAGATAACAGGGTTTTTGTTGCCATCTGAAGTATGTTGTCAGTTGCATTTGTTTGTCTGGCGTAAGGTAAGCCATCTGGGCAGTTGTATTCAAGCTTGCACCCAGGAATGTAATCTTTTGAGAGGGTACCAGTTGTGATTTCTTTTCGTTTATTGTAAAATTTATTGTTTATCGTGAATTGTTTACTGTGTTTATTGTGAAGCCTTTTTACAAACGCCAGAAGTTGAAGAAGAATGTCCTTGTTCTCTGCTTGAATGAGGCAATCATCCAGATAAGGATACATTTGTATGCTTCTTTGTCTGCAAAATGCAATTACTGGTGCCAGGCACTTTGTAAAGACCCTGGGCACAGTAGATAAGCCAAAGGGCAGTACAGAGAATTGGTAATGCAAAAAGCCTGCCTTGAAGCAGAGGTATCTTCTGCACGATTCCCTTATTGGGATATGCAGGTATGCCTCTTAAGTCTAGAGTCACTAACCAAGCGTTCCTGCCCAGCATATTCAGTAGCTGTTGTAAAGTCCGCATTTTGAATTTTGGAATGTCCCGGAACGTGTTTAAAATTACCAAGTCTAGTATTGGACACCAGGCATTGTCTTTTCTGGGTACCAGGAACAGTCTTGAATAAAAACCTTGTCCTTTTTCCTGTTCTGATACTGGCTGAATAGCCCCCATATCCATGAGGGACGTAACTTGCTTCTGAGCCTCTGTCCACTGATTTTGTGGCAGATCTGGCCAACCGTTTGGAATTGGCAAAGTATGGAAATGAAATCTGTGCCCCTGGGATACTATCTTTAATACCCACTTGTCCTGGGTAATTAACTGCGAATTTTGAGCATGAAGTGCTAATTTTCCCCCAAGGGGGCTGCCAAAAGATAAGTGCTTGGTGAAGGTAGAGGGAAGTCATTGAGACTGCTTACTGTAGGGTTGTGCTTTGTTTCCTCCAAATCTGGAGGTGGAGGCACCCCATTGTTTTGACCTGTAAGAACCCTGAGATTGGTATCTAGATCTTTTTGAACGCCTGGATTTGCCTTGAGAGGCTCTGTTGGACACAGGAAAGGACCAATTTTTAGTAGGCCAGTGCCTACTGAACCTGGGTGGCTGCACTTGTAAGAAATCTTTTACAGTTTGCATAGATTTAGCTTTGTCTTCCATTTTCTTTAAAACCTCTTCTGCCTTATTACCAAACAGAGTATCATGCTGTAAAGGGGCATCCAACAATTTAGCTTTAACATGATCAGGCAGATTTTGCCCCTTGAGCCAGGCATGCCTTCTAATCACAGACCCAGTAACTGCGGCCCTGAAAGAGGCCTCCAAGGAATCAAAACCACATTACAAAGTATGCTTTCCAACCTGTTCTGCTGCATGCAATAATTCCTGTAATTCTTTATTTCCCACACAATCAGAAATCAACATAATTTTCTGTTTCAATAAGCCCATGACATGTTGCTGATATTCAAGCATATGAAACTGGCAGTTTAAGGCCCTAATTGCCAAGGTTGCAGACGTATAAACCTTCTTTCCCCATCTATCCAGCGCCCTGGAATCTCTATCAGAGGGGATAGGATTTTTGGCTGTAGAGGCCTTTACACCTTTGGGACCCTGCGAGTTAGACTCAGGATCAGCAGCAGGATTTTTGAATAGAAATTTGTGTGAGTCAGGAACCCTGTAATATCCGACTGGCTTATTAGGAGCCGGAGGTAGGGAATCAGGAGCCATGCTCGATTCTGAAAACACATCAACAATGTCTAATACAGGAGGTATAGACAAAGGCCTATGCTGAGGGAAAAAGGAAAGCCCTAAGCCTCTTTTTTTGATTCAGAGAAATCCTGACTCTCCCAATGAAAATGTTCCCTTAAAGTATGCAAGGTTTCACCAAAAGAATAATCCTCAGGAGGAGATGCAGATGGGATGGATTCTTCTGCATCTGAATCCTCATAGGGTGGAATAGAAAATTCCTGATCAGAAGAGGAATCAGAAGAAATGGAAACCGGATCTGAAGATTCATAATCAGTGTCTTGCCTAGGCCTCTTAGCAGAGGGAGGTTGGGAACCCCTGATCAAGTTAATCAAGTCCTCAGCCATTTTGATCATCTGTTTTTTAGGCATAGGGACCTGATCACGTGGCTCATGCGTCAGTTTTTTAGGCTTAGAAGATGTTTTTGACCTTGTTTTTGAAGCTGGTGTTGTTTTTATATAAAAATGTTGAGGCCTGAAAACACCCTCGGAAGCCGGTGCCTGCTCAGCAGCTCTGGACCCATCCAAGGGAGAGACATCCGCGGGTTCAATACTCAGAATCTCGCAGCATACCAGACTCCGCATGGGTCTCAGTAGAGGCCTGCGACTCAAAAGTAGCAGGTATCAGGGGCTGCGAAAGTGCCTCACTGAGTACCGACGAACTGGCAACTGGCTTAGGAGAAGCTTCGTCGTCGGTTTTGGACCTCGACGGTCTGTCTCTGTCTTTTTCTTTGCGTTTTTTGTGAACTCCGGTAGTCTGATTGCTAACCGATGACATTTCAGGGTAATTAAATCTGGATCCAAAATATTTTGAAGCAAAAATACACAGACGCTTAATAGTGCGTTGGTTAAATCTAGCACAAAACCGACAGCAAGGCACATTATGATCTGGGCCTAGGCAAGGAATACAGTACAAATGAAAATCCTGATGAGGTATTTGCTTCCCACAAGTAATGAAATTAACTTTTACTGACATCGGTAAGAAGCAAGAAAAAGTTTCCCCAACAGGGTACTTAGCTTTAGTTGAAGACTTTGGTTCTGAAACTCGAATGCGAAAATTTCCGGAGTTGGCTGACCGGCACTTGTGAACTGCTTCTGCTTCGGGAACCGCGCGGCAAGAAAGACTGAATAAAATGGCGTTGGCTGCATGTTTTATACCCCTGACAACCTGATGTCATGGAAGAGGAGACAGCAACCGACGCAGGACCCAAGACTTTGTTATTCAGGCTGAGGGCAACCTGCCAGCAGATTACCCAAATGTAATGACTGCAACGGTGAAACACGAAGAACATCTGAATTTGGAGTCAAGGAATTTTCCAGAAAAACATCATCAACCACTTCCAACACTGGGGAATAGCCAGAGGCTTATGCTGAGGTATATCCAAACACTCCCTAATCCTTTTCTTAAATTGGGGATAATCCTGACTTTCCCATTTAAAATGCTCCCAGAGAGTTCAAAGTATCACCAAAAGAGAAATCCTCTGGGGGAGAAGCAGAAGGTATGGACTCCTCTGCATCTGAATCCTCAAAAGGAGAAAAAGCATGAGAAACTTCCTCTTCATCAGCAGAAATGCTAGAGGAATAAGAACCAGAAAAAGACAAATTCTCAGGAGAAACATCCCTACTCCTTTTAGAAGGAGGAGGCTGTGAACCCCTAATAAGAATCAAAAGGTCATTAGCCATTTTAACCATTTGGGATTGAGGGGAACAAGAGGAAACTGGAGCCTGCTTTTTCACAGGCTTACGACTAGAAGATTTACCTGCAAGCCTGCAGGACTCGGGAGGCTTGGCAACCGCCGAAGTTGCAGAAGAGGTCATCGTATATCTTGACATACACAGATACATGCATATATATATTACCAACAATGGTAAGAAAAGAGTACACAAAAGTGTAGAAAGGTAAAGAATAGAATTAGAACTAGAAAATGCTAAACAAAGGAAGGGAAATTACCAACTATGGTAAACGAAGAAAGTACAGTTGTGTACACTTACCATAAATGTAGATGTTCGAGTGTATTCACTGTTGCAGTTATCACACTTGGTTTATCTGCCTGCAGGTAGCCCTCAGTCGACCCGAATACCAGAGTCTTGAGATTTCTGCGTCTGATGCTGTCGCCTCTTCCATGACGTCAGGGGTATAAAACATGCAGCCGCCACCATTACATCAGTTTTTCTTGCCCCAGATGTCAGGTGCCCCCCAAATGGGGAGCAAATAAAATTAAAAAACACAAAAATATACCTCCAACCAAAAGCAAATACACCAAAAAGGCTTTTAAGCACAGTAAAAGAAAGTAGAGGTATAGCCAGAGAAAAAACAGGGGGCTGGAGGGAGGGTAACCAGGACTGCAACAGTGAATACACTCGAACATCTACATTTATGGTAAGTGTACACAACTGTACTATGTCCTTCGTGTTTCACTATTGCAGTCATTACATTTGGGTAGATTCCCAAAGCTATAGTTGGGAGGAGGAATTTATAGAGCATTAGGACCAGCTATAAGGCCCTGCAAGACAGCAGTGGCAAAGCCAGCTCTGGATTTAGAGAAAATTGGTAAATGATAATGCTTGGTGAAAGTATGTACAGAACTCCAGGTAGCAGCTTCTAGAATATCCCTGGCAGGAACACCTCGGAGAAAGGCTGCATAAGTAAATGCAGCCCTGGTGGAATGAGATCTGATCCCCTGGGGGATAGGTTTTCCATGGTGCTTATAGCAGAAATGAATGCAATGGCTTATCTATTTAGAAATGGTTTGTTTCGAAACAGCCTCCCCCTCTGCCCCAGCAGCAAATGCTATTAGCAATTGTTCAGATTTTCTTCAAAATTTAGTTCTGTCCAAGTAGAATCTAAGTTGTTGTGCACGTTCAAGGAATGCAGAATCCGTTCCCCTTTGTTCTGTGGATTGGGATAGAGGGTTGGCAAATGAATGGACTGATTAAGAGCCACACTGGAAACCACCTTGGGCATGAAAGATGGATTGGTCCTCAGAGATACCCTGTCCGCATGAAAGATGATGAAAGGCTTCACTGCCATAAGGGCCTGTAATTCAGATATCCTTCTAGCTGAAGTGACTGCTAAAAGGAAGGCTGTTTTCCAAGAAAGAAATGTTAAGTCTGCAGTAGCAGCTGGCTCGAAAGGAGGTAGAGTGAGCTTCTCCAAAACAAAGTTAAGGTCCCAGACAGGGGTAGGAGCTCTCCTGGGTGGTCTCATGTTCTTTGCCCCTCTGAAATACTGCTTGAGCGGGGGATGAGAAAAGAGGGGTGGTTCTGTGTTACAGTGAGCTGAAATAGCTAAAGCGTGGTTGTTAATAGAAGAAAAAGAAAGGCCCTTGTGAAGCATCTCAGTTAAGTATTGCAAAATCTGAGGTAAATTGGGCGCTGCTGTGCTCATCCCTAAAGACTGGTTCCAGGCACAGAATCTTTTCCATTTGTCAGCATAAGATTTTCTAGTACTAGGTCTTCTCGCCTCCAAGATGACATCCATCACACGTTTGCTGAGGGATGCTAAGGGTGAATTTAAGTGATTAGCCAAGCTGCAAGGTTCAATATTGGGAGCTGAGGGTGCAGAATTTGGTTCTCCTGCTGAGACAGCAAGGAAGGTGCCTGAGGCAGGTGCCAGGGAGATATATGTGACACACTGCACAGGAGTGGGTACCAGTGTTGGTGTGGCCAGTCTGGAGCAATCAAAATCATTCTTGGTTTGTCCTGTTTGACTCTTAGCAGAACTTTGGAGAGCAGAGGCAGAGGGGGAAAGGCGTAGACAGATAGGTTTTTCCAGCTGAAGGACAGAGCATCCACTTTCCAGGCTTTTTTGTGTGGAGTCCTTGTGCAAAATTTGTCCAACTGGCAGTTCTGGGGGGAGGCAAATAGATCTATGTCTGGGCTCCCCATTTGCTTGTCAACATGTTGGAAATACGTGGTTCCAATTACCACTCGTGTGGGTCCATGAGATTTCTGCTTAGTCCGTCTGCCAGTGTAGTCAATTTTCCTGGCAGGAATTGAGCTTGTAGGTGCACTTGGTAGCTCAAGGCCGTGTTCCACAATGCCATGGCTAGTCTACAGAGGGGGTAGGAATGTGTAACCCTGTGCTTGTTTATGTACCACATAACTGTGGTGTTGTCAGTCTTTACCATTAGTTGTCCTGGAAGAATGTAGTCCTTGAAGGCTGTCAGAGCATTCTGTACAGTTAACATTTCTTTCTGATTGATATGTAGGTGCATTTGATTTGGGTTCCATTTGCCCTGAATGCACTTCCCTGCCAGGTGAGCCCCCCATGCATAGTCTGATGCATCTGTAGTTAGGGTTTGGGCGACAGGGGGGTAGTGTGAATGGCAGTCCCTTGTTTTGGTGGCAGGCCTCTGTCCACCACAGGAACTCCAGGCGTAGGCAAGGTATGATAGGAATCATTATCAGGCTGTGACAATGTTGACTCCATAGACTTTTTAAGTACCACTGAAGTTTCCTCATATGCAGTCTTGCATATGGAATTAGAAGAATGCATGAGGCCATGAACCCCAAGGCTTGCAGTATTTGTCTTGCAGATAGCAAGGTTTTTGTTGCCACTTGAAGTAAGTTACCAAATGAATTTGCTTTTCTGGCGTGAGGAAAGTCATCTGGGCAGTTGTATTCAAGCTTGCACCCAGGAATGTAATCTGTCGAGAGGGTACCAGATGTGATTTCTTTTCATTTATGGTGTACCCCAGAGAAGTTAGAACCCTTTTTACAAACGCCAGATGATTTAGATGTATGGCCCGGTTTTCTGCCTGAATTAGACAATCGTCCAGGTATGGATATGTTTGAATATTTCTTTTCCTGCAAAATGCAAATACTGGAGCCAGGCACTTTGTGAATACCCTGGGAGAAGTAGACAAGCTAAAGGGCAGTGCAGAGAACTGATAATGCAAGTAGCCTGCTTTGAAGTGTAGGTATCTTCTGCAAGATTCCCTGACTGGGATATGCAGGTAAGCTTCTTTTAAATCTAGAGTTGCCAACTAGGCATCTTTGCCTAGCATAGGAAGTAACTGGTGAAGAGTCAGCATCTTGAATTCTGGAATGTCCAAAAAGGTGTTTAGAGTAGACAGGTCCAGAATTGGACGCCAGGAATTGTCTTTTCTGGGTACCAGGAAAAGCCTGGAATAGAAACCTTGTCCCTTTTCCTCTTCTGGTACCAGCTGAATAGCCCCGATGTGTAAGAGGGAAAGTACTTGTTTTTGAGCCTCTGCCCACTGATTTGGGGGCAGGTTTGGCCACCCGTTTGGTATTGGCAATGTGTAGAAATGAAATCTGTATCCCTGGGACACTATATTTAAAACCCATTTGTCCTGGGTTACGAGTTCCCAGTTATTTGCATGAAGAGCAATTTTCCCCCCCAAAGGGGGCGGCTAAAAGGTAAGTGCTTGTTAATTTTAAAGGAAAGTCATTGAGACTGTTTACCATAGGGGGTGCCTTGTTATTTCCAGATCTGGAAGTGGACGCCCCCCCATTGCTTAGTTCCGAGTCCCCCCTGAGACTGAAACCTAGTGCTTTTGGTGTGTCTGGGTTTGGATTGAGAGTATCTGGAAGGAGTTGGAAAGGACCAAGTCTCAGTAGGCCAGTGCCTACTAAATCTTGGAGGTTGCACTTGTAAGAAATATTTTACAGTTTGCATAGATTTAGCTTTATCTTCCATCTTTTTTCAGAACTTTTTCAGCCTTATTGCCAAACAGGTGGTCCTGATTTAAAGGAGAATCCAACAATTTTGCTTTAACATGATCAGGCAGAGATTGCTCCTTAAGCCAATCATGCCTTCTAAGCACACAGCCACTAACAGCAGCCCTGCAAGAGGCCTCTAAAGAATCAAAATCAAAGTATGTTTTCCAACTTGTTCAGCAGAACGCAATAAATCCTGTAAATCTTTATTTTCCACACAGTCAGAAATCAATGTCATTTTCCATTTAAGCAGTCCAATAGCATGCTGTTGATATTTTAACATATGAAATTGGGAGTTTAAAGCCATGACTGCCAAGGTTGCAGAAGTATAAACCTTTTTACCCCATCTATCCAGCGCCCTGGAGTCTCTATCAGAAGGGGTAGGATTTTTAGCAGTGGAAGCCTTAATGCCCTTGGGCCCCTGAGAAATGGTTTCTGGATCCGCAATAGGATTTTTGAAAAGGAACTTGTGGGACTCAGGAGCCCTGTAGTATCTGTCAGGTTTACTAGGAACCCGAGGCAGGGAATCAGGGGCCATACTGGATTCCAAAAACACATCAACAATGTCTAGTACAGGAGGTATAGCCAAAGGCCTATGCTGAGGTAGAAGAAGGAAATCCCCAAGCCTCTTTTTTGATTCAGAAAATTCCTGACTTTCCCAGTGGAAATGCTCCCTTAAGGTATGTAAAATTTCCCTGAATGAAAAGTCCTCAGGGGGAAGCAGAGGGAATGGAATCCTCTGCATCAGAATCCTCATACGTAGGGATGGACAAATCCAGGTCATTAGAAGAATCAGAAGAAATAGAGCCCTGATCAGAAGATTTATAGTCAAGCTCAGCCCTAGGCCTCTTAGGGGGGGGTTGACTACCCCTGATTAGAGTAATAAGATCTTCAGCCATTTTGATCATTTGTTTTTTAGGCATAGGGGCCTGAACATGTGGCCTGGGCATCAGTTTTTTAGACATAGATCGAGATTTAGGCCTTAGTATAGAAGGTGGAAGTTGGTTTAATATGCAAGTTTGTAAGCCTGAATACACCCTTAGAAGCTGGTGCCTACACAGCGGCTCCAGACCCATCCAAGGTAGAGATACACATGGGTTCCATAGGTGAAGCATCTCGCGGCATACCGGACTCCGAATGGGTCTCAGTAGAGGCTTGCGAGTCAGAAGTAGCAGGTATCAGGGGCTGCGAAAGTGCTTCACTGAGTACCAGCGAACTGGAGACTGGCTTAGGAGAAGAGCCATCGGCAGTTTTGGACCTTGACGGCCTGTCTGTTTTTCTTTGCATTTTTTCAGAATCCTGCTAGTCGGATGGCTAACTGATGACATTTCTGGATAATTAAACCGAAAACCCGAAATATTTAGAGGCAAAAATGTACTGACGACGGATAGTGCGCTGATTAAATAGAGCACAAAACCGACAGCAAGGTACATCGTGGTCACGGCCTAGGCAAGGAATACAGTACAAATGAAAATCTTTATGAGGTATTTGCTTTCCACAAGTAATGCAATTATTAACTTTTACTGACAAGTTTCCCCAACGGGGTACTTAGCTTCAAGTTGAAGACTTCGGTTCTGAAACTCGAAAACGAAAATTTCAGGAGTTGGCCGACCGGCACTTGCGAACTGCTTCTGCTTCAGCACCGCATGGCAAGAAAGACTGATGTAATGGTGTTGGCTACATGTTTTATACCCCTGACGACCTGATGTCATGGAAGAAGGGACAGCAACCAATGCAGGACCCAAGACTTTGTTAATCAGGCCGACTAAGGGCAACCTGCCAGCAGATTACCCAAATGTAATGACTGCAACAGTGAAACACGAAGAACATCAAAAATATAAACTAATGGGAATAGCTGGAGCCCCCACTTCAAATCCGGGAAAGCACCTGTGGCCCCTGAGAATAAGTACATGAATGTAGTCAATCCTTAGGTCTGAGGTAAACATTTCAGCTTGCTTGTAATGTCAACATTTTGAAGTCTGGAACCTTGAGACAGGTGCTGCACTTTAACAGATTCAAGATGGGTACTCACGGACCCACCTCTCTGGGCACTAGAAGAGTCTTGAGTGGAACCTTCTATTTTGGTTCTTCTTTGACACTGATTCTGCTAGTACTAGCTGCAGCAGATCCTACAGAAGTCAGAGGACTAGACATACTTGGTTATTAGAAATGGGGCAATATTTGCCATCACACGTTTGGCAATTAGAAGAGAAGATTACGACTCCAAGATGTTAACAAGCTGCTTCCTGTAGACTAGGCTACAGGGTTTCAGTTCTTCCACCTCCACTTGCTTACTGTGAGACAGTGCTCCAGGGTACAGTACAGTTTTGCACCTACCATAAATGTAGATGTTCGAGTGTATACCCTGCTGCAGTCATCACACTTGGGTTATCCTGCCGTCAGGCGGTCCCGCAGTCGGCCCGAACTCCAAAGTCTTGGTCCGGCGTCGGTTGCTGTCACTTCTTCCCTGACGTCAGTGCGCCAGGGGTATGGTATATGAGAGGCATTCAACGCCATTTTCTTCAGTTTTTCTTGCCCCAGATGTCAGATGCCCCCCCCCACCAAATGGTGGTCAGTAGATAGTACCAATAATAAAAAGTGTAGCATAAACACAAAATCCCTCCAGTTATAAGCAAATATACCACAAAGGTTGTAACAGATTTTAAGGTATAGAAAGGTCTTAGTTAGGTCAGAGGGGATGGAGGGAGGGTAACCTGGACTGCAGCAGGGTATACATTTGAACATCTACATTTATGGTAGGTACAAAACTGTACTATGTTCATCGTGTTACCCTGCTGCAGTCATCACACTTGGGTAGAATCCCAAAGCTAATGATGGGAGGTGGAGTCAAACAGGATTAGATGAGGCTAGAAGGTCCTGCAAAACTGCAGTGGCGAAGCCAGCTCTAGTCAGAGTAAAGTGGTAAGTGGTAATGTTTGGTGAAGGTGTGTACTGAACTCCAAGTTGCAGCTTCCAGAATATCCTTGGTTGGCACCCCCCTGAGGAAGGTTGTAGATGTAGCTGCTGCCCTGGTAGAGTGAGGCCTTATGCTAGCAGGAACTGGTTTTCCATGGTGGGTGTAGCAAAAACGTATGCAATGTCCTATCCATTTGGAAATGGTCTGTTTTTAGATAGCCTTTCCTTGTGATGCTGTAGCATAGGATACAAAAAGCTGGTCAGATTTTCTGAAAACCTTAGTTTTATCCAAGTAGTAACGTAGCTGCCTGTGAAAGTCCAAGGAATGTAGGAGTCTTTCTCCTTTGTTCTGTGGATTTGGAAAGAAGGTGGGTAAATGGATGGTTTGATTTAGAGCCACACTGGATACCACCTTAGGCATAAATGAGGGGTTAGTTCATAGAGAAACTCTGTCTTGATGAAAAATGAGGAAAGGCTCTACTGCCATTAGTGCCTGAAGCTCTGAAATTCTTCTCGCTGAAGTAATTGCTAGCAGCATGGCAGTCTTCCATGATGTAAACTTTAAGTCAGCTGAGAAAGCTGGTACAAAAGGAGGTAGAGTAAGTTTTTCCAGAACAAAGTTGAGGTCCCAAGTAGGTGTTGGTGCTCTCCTGGGAGGCCTAATGTTTTTGGCCCCTCTGAGAAACTGCCTTAGGAGTGGATATGAAAATAAGGGAGGGTCCGTGTTGTAGTGAGCTGAAATAGCTGAGGCGTGGATTTTAATAGATGAAAAGGAAAGCCCTTTGTGTAACATCTCCGTTAAATATTGCAGAATCTGAGGTATGTCAGGCTGAAGGGTATTTTGGCCTTTAGCTTGGTTCCAGGCGCAAAATCTTTCCCATTTGTCTGAGTAGGCTTTCCTGGTGCTGGGCCTACTGGCCTCCAGGATAACATCCATAACAGCTTGTGAGAGAGGAGCTGGCTGGTTGCTTAGGTGATTTGCCATGCAGCCAAGTTTAAGGTTTTGAGCTGGCTGCGTAGAATCTGATTGTCTTGCTGTGTGAGCAGATGGGTAATTTGTGGTAGAATCCATGGTGGGCCCTGTGCCATACTCCTTAATAGTGGGTACCAGTGCTGGCATGGCCAGTCTGGGGCAATGAGTATCATTCAGGGTCTCTCCATCCTGACTTTCAGCAGCACCTTTGTGAGAAGGGGTAATGGAGGAAAGGCATATACTGTCAGCATTTTCCAACTGAATGAGAGTGCGTCCACTTTCCAAGCTTGATGGTGAAAAGTCCTTGTGCAAAATTTTGTTAGTTGATAGTTTTGGGGGCTGGCAAACAGGTCTATGTCAGGGAGCCCCCATTTTTGAGTTATCATTGCAAATACTTGTGGATCCAGTTTCCACTCGTGGGGATCCATGATGTTTCTGCTTAGGTCGTCTGCCAATGTGTTCTTTTTTCCTGGCAGGAATTGAGCTTGTAATTGACCTTGGTAAGCCAGTGCTGTGTTCCACAAGGTCACTGCTTGCCTGCATAGAGGGTAGGAGTGTGTATCCCCTTGCTTATGTACCACATTACTGTGGTGTTGTCTGTCCTTATGATAAGCTGTCCTGAATGTAAGAGGTCCTTGAAGGCTGTCAGAGCATTTTGTACAGCTAGCATTTCTTTTTGATTAATGTGCAGATTCCTCTGCAGTCCATATGCCTTGAATGCACTGTCCTGCCATGTGTGCCCCCCAGGCATAGTCCGATGCATCTGTTGTCATAGTTTGCCTGGCTGGGAGCAAGGTGAAAGGCTGACCCTTGTTGAGTTGACATGCCTGTGACCACCATAGAAACTCCTGTTGAAGGCAGGGAATGAGAAGTATCATTGTTTCCAAGCTGTGGCTGTGTTGAGTCCATACGCTTTTTAGGTAACATTGTAATTTCCTCATATGCAGTTTTGCAAATGGTATTAGTGGTATGCAAGATGCCATGTAGCCCAAGGCCTGCAGAATTTTTCTTGCAGGGAGTTGGGTCTTTGTTGCCATTGCTCTGAAGTATTGAGTTAATTGTAGTTGTTTGTCTGGCATCAGATAAGCCATCTGGGCCGTTGTATTCAAGCTGGCACCCAGGAATGTCATATTTTGTGAGGGCACTAGTTTTGATTTCTTTTCGTTTACTGTGTACCCTAGGCAATGTAGAAGATGTTTTACAAAAGCCAGGTGTAAGAGAATGTCCTTGCTTTCTGCTTGGATGAGGCAGTCGTCCAGGTATGGGTATATTTGAATTCCTCTTTGTCTGCAGTATGCAATTACTGGTGCCAGGCATTTTGTGAAGACCCTGGGCGCAGTAAATAAGCCAAAGGGCAGTGCAGAGAATTGGTAATGGGTTGAACCTGCAATGAAACGGAGGTATCTTCTGCAATTTTGTCTGATAGGGACAAGCAGGTATGCCTCCTTGAGGACCAACGTTACTAGCCAAGCTTTCTTCCCCAACATGGGAAGAAGCTGCTGTAGTGTTAGCATCTTGAATTTGAGTACTTGCAAGAAGGTGTTTAAAATTGAAAGGTCCAGAATGGGTCTCCAAGCTTTGTCCTTTCTGGGGACTAGAAAAGTACAGTTTTGTACCTGCCATAAATGTAGATGTTCGAGTGTACACCCTGCTGCAGTCATCACACTTGGGTTATACTGTCTTCAGGCGGTCCCGCAGTCGGCTGGAATTCCAAAGTCTTGGTCCGGCGTCGGTTGCTGTCGCTTCTTCCCTGACGTCAATGCGCCAGGGGTATATATAATGCAACCGACGCCATTTTCTTAAGTTTTTCTTGCCCCAGATGTCAGGTGCCCCCAAAAAGGTGGTCAGTAATTAGTACCAAATTGAGTAAACTTGCACAAACACAAAATCCCTTCAGCTATAAGCAAATACATCAGGAAGGTATTGAAGAGATTTAGCCAGTAGGTCAGAGGGGATGGAGAGAGGGTAACCTGGACTGTAGCAGGGTGTACACTCGAACATCTACATTTATGGTAGGTACAAAAAGTACAGTTTTGTACCTACCATAAATGTAGATGTTCGAGGGCTATTACAGCTGCAGTAATCACATATGGGTTTTCAGCCGGCAGGCGGTCCCTCGGTCGGCCGAATTCCAAAGTCTTGGTCCGGCGTCGGTTGTTGTCGCGTACTCTTCTGACGTCAGGAAGGCTAGAGTATAAAAGACACAGACGACGCCATCTTCTTCAGTCTTTCTTGCCCCAGATGTCAGGTGCCCCCAAAAGGAAGGCAATACATAAATAAGTCTAATACACAAAAGTAAGCAAATAAAACATAGCAGGATAACCCAGTCAGCAGGTATGAATAGTTATTCAGACCCCAAGGTCTTACCAAGTGGGGAAGGAGGGTGGGAAACCTGTACTGCAGCTGTAATAGCCCTCGAACATCTACATTTATGGTAGGTACAAAACTGTACTATGTTCATCGTGCATTACAGCTGCAGTAATCACATATGGGTAGAATCCCAAAGCTATGCATAGGGTGGTAGGTACTATACGGAACTGGGTTGAGCTAGAATGCCCTGCAAAACTGCAGTGGCAAAGCCTGATCTTGTTCTGGAGTATAAGGGCAGATGGTAGTGTTTTGTGAAGGTATGTACAGAATTCCAAGTGGCTGCCTCCAAGATATCTTTAGTAGGCACTCCTCTGAGGAAGGCTGTGGAGGTGGCTGTGGCCCTAGTGGAGTGGGGTCTGATACCAGTAGGAACAAGCTTTCCATGAAAGGAATAACAAAAGCGTATGCAGTGACCAATCCACTTGGAAATGGTCTGTTTAGTAACAGGTTTCCCTTGACCCCCCACAGCATAGGAAACGAGGAGTTGATCTGATTTTCTGAAGGGTTTGGTTCTGTCCAAGTAATAACGTAGCTGCCTATGGATGTCTAAAGAGTGAAGCAGCCTTTCCCCTTTGTTTTGAGGGTTAGGGTAGAAGGTAGGAAGGTGTATGGCCTGGTTTAAGGCTACCCTAGATACCACCTTCGGCATAAAGGAAGGGTTGGTACGAAGGGAAACCCTGTCCTGATGGAATATGAGGAATGGCTGCACCGCCATGAGGGCCTGTAACTCAGATACTCTACGAGCTGAAGTGATGGCCAGGAGAAAAGCTGTTTTCCAGGACAAATATTGTAATTCTGTTGAAGCAGCTGGTTCAAAGGGAGGTAATGTCAATTTTTCCAGTACATAGTTAAGGTCCCAAGCTGGCACTGGCTGTTTCCTTAGAGGTCTTATGTTCTTAGCCCCTCTGAGGAACTGTCGAGAGTGGGTGTGAGAATAAAGGAGGATCCATGTTGAATTCTGCAGAGATTGCTGAGGCATGTATTTTGATTGAGGAAAATGAAAGTCCATTGCTCAAAAGTTCAGCTAGGTACTGTAAAATCTGAGGTAGGTTCAATTTTCTAGGGTCCTGCCTCGTTTTCATTCCAACAGCAAAACCGCTTCCATTTTGCGGAGTAAGCTTTTCTAGTAGATGGTCTTCTGGCCTCCAAAATGACATCCTGCACTTCTTTGGAGAGTAGTGTCTGATGTGATGTTAAGGAATTTTCCATGCAGCGAGACTGAGAGTTTTCAGCTGACTGTGAAGGGTTTTGAAATTGTTCTGCGTCAGCAGTAGAGGTGTTAGAGGCAGGGGCCACGGCGGAGTGTGTGTGTTAGGCTCCTCAGGAGTGGATACCAGTGTTGTCTCGGCCAATCCAGAGCAATCAGTATCATCCTCGGCTTGTCTGTTCTTACTTTCAAAAGTACCTTGGGCAGTAGAGGTAGTGGTGGGAATGCATAAACTGACCAAGTTGTCCATGTGAAGGAAAGAGCGTCCACTTTCCAGGCCTTTGGGTGGAAGGTCCTTGAGCAAAACCTTTTTAATTGATGATTTTTGTGGGAGGCAAAAAGATCTATATCTGGCCTTCCCCACGCTTGAACAATCTCTGTAAATACGTGTGGATGTAGTTTCCATTCGTGAGGGTCTGTCATATGCCTGCTCAGAGTGTCTGCCAGTGTGTTTTCCATTCCTGGCAGGTACTGTGCCTGAAGTTCTATCTGTCTTTCCAGAGCTAAGTTCCAAAGAGTCATGGTTAGTCTGCACAAGGGGTATGAATGAGTCCCTCCTTGTTTGTTTATGTACCACATTACTGTGGTGTTGTCTGTTCTTATGAGCAATTGTCCTGGATGCAGGAATTCTCTGAACGCTGAGATTGCATTTATTACTGCCAGCATTTCTTTTTGATTGATGTGAAGGTGCTTTTCTTTTTGGGGCCATCTGCCCTGAATGCACCTGTCCTTCATGTGCGCTCCCCAGGCGTAATCTGAAGCGTCTGTGGTTATGACTTGTGTAGCTTGAGGCTTGCAGAATGGGAGGCCTGTGTTTACTTGGCATGCTTGGGCCCACCATATGAATTCCTTTTGAAGACAGGGAATTATTGGAATCTCCTCTTCCAAGCTGTGACTGTGTTGAGACCATAGATTTTTTAGGTACCATTGAAGTTTCCTCATGTGCAGCTTTGCGCATGGGATAAGAAGAATGCAAGATGCCATGAATCCCAGAGCCTGCAGGATTTTCCTTGCAGTAAGCCTGGTACTTTTTGCAAGTATTTTGAAGTAATGAGATAGTTGCCCTTGTTTTTCTTGTGTAAGGTAAGCCATCTGGGTGTTTGTGTCCAAGCTGGCGCCCAGGAAGGTTATTTTCTGAGAGGGTGTTAGCTTTGATTTCTCCTTGTTGATGGCGTATCCCAGAGAAAGCAGTAAGCGTGTCACATATGCCAGGTGTTTCATAAGCAAGTGTTTGCTGTCCGCTTGGATCAGGCAGTCGTCCAGATAAGGGTAAATTTGTATCCCTTGAAGTCTGCAGTATGCAATCACTGATGCCAGGCACTTGGTGAATACTCTGGGCGCAGTAGATAAGCCAAAGGGCAATGCAGAGAATTGATAGTGTTTTGAACCTGCAAGAAATCTGAGGTATCTTCTGCAACTTTGTCTGATTGGGACATGCAGGTATGCCTCCTTGAGGTCCAATGTTACCAGCCAAAACCCCTTGCCCAGCATGGGAAGGAGTTGCTGTAATGTGAGCATCTTGAATTTTGGCACGAGAAGAAATGTGTTTAGAACGGATAAGTCCAGTATGGGTCTCCAGTCGCTTCCTTTTCTTGGCACCAGAAAAAGCCTTGAATAAAAACCTTGTGCTTGTTGGTGCGTAGGTACCTTTTGTATAGCCCTCATGTTTAGGAGCTTTGCAATTTGTTGTTGTGCCTCTACCCTTTGATTTTGTGGTAGGTTTGGCATGCCTCTCATTTTTGGAAGAGTGTGAAAATGGAATTTGTAGCCTCTGTTTATTATGTCCAGAATCCATTTGTCTGTTGTGACAATATGCCAATTGTTTGCAAATAGTGCCAGTTTCCCCTCCCAAAGGTGCTGCCAGTTGAATTTTGCTTGGCATGGAAATGAGGGAGTCATTGAGTCTGCTTCCTGTACTGCTGTGCACTGTCGTCACCACCTCTTGGTGCTGGTGATTGCCATTGTCTGCCTCTATAGGACCCTTGGGCTTGTCCTCTGCCCCTTCCGCGTCTGTATCTGCCTCTTTGGGGTTTGTCAGTGGTTGGAAAGGACCAGTTTTTTGAAGGCCAATTCCTGCTGAACCGTGGTGGCTGAACCTGTAAGAAAGCTTTGACAGTTTGCATAGATTTTGCTTTTTCTTCCATTTTACGTAATATATCCTCAGCGTTAGCACCAAAAAGAACATCCTTATGTAAAGGTGCATCCAGAATTTTTGCTTTCACATGGTCTGGCAGATTTTGTTCCCTTAGCCATGCATGTCTGCGAATGACTGCTCCGGTAGCGGCCGATCTGCTGGAGGCCTCTAAGGCATCATAACCACATTGTAAGGTGTGCTTACCCACTTGTTCAGCACTATGCATCATATCCTGCAACTCTTTTGAATCTGGTTGTTCAGGCTGTGACATTTTGGTCTTTAACTGTGATAACAGGAATTGTTGATATTTAATCATATGAAACTGGCATTTTAAGGCCCTCATGGCTAGGGTGGCCGAGGTATAAACCTTCTTACCCCACCTTTCTAGAGATCTTGATTCCCTTTCTGCAGGGAGTGGATTCTTGGCCGTGGAGGCCTTAATTCCTTTAGGGCCTTGAGAAATAGTTTCAGGGTCTGCATTATGGCCTTTGTAGAGGAACTGATGAGAATTAGGTACTCTGTAATACCTATCCGGCTTAACTGGTGCAGGAGGCAGAGAATCAGGATTAAGGCAGGCCTCCGAGAATACATCATCCAATACTTCCAAAACAGGAGGAATAGCCAGAGGTCTGTGCTGAGGTAACCAGAGAAACTCCCTAAGCCTTTTCTTGGAGTCTGAAAAGTCTTGGCCTTCCCAGTGGAAGTGTTCTCTCAAGGAGTGTAAGGTTTCCCCAAAAGAAAAATCTTCAGGGGGGGATACAGAAGGAATAGACTGCTCTGCATCCGAATCCTCGAAAGGGGAATAAGAGTGTTCTTCAGCATCAGAATGTTCTGATAAAATGGATTCTTGGTCAGAGTTAGGAGAATCCTCCTCTACTCTGGGTCTCTTGTCCGGAGGGGCCTGGGAGCCTCTGATAAGAGTGATAAGGTCCTCAGCCATTTTAAGCATGTGCTTCTTAGGCGTGGGCCCAGGTGTTGGGCCTTGTGTAGCAGGCCTAGTATGTTGCTTGGCTGTTTTGGATTTAGTGAAGGCCTTGATAGAGAAAGATGATGAAGGCCTAAATACACCATGGGTGGATGTAGATCTATCCACATTGGTAGGCTCGACATAAGCAGGGGCTTCGGTTGTAGTCTGGGAAAGGGCCGAACAACCAGCGGTCTCGGGTACAGAAGACCCCGCCGAGGGAGTGTCGTCGGTAGTCAGGGACTGCAAAGGCGTCTCACTGAGAACCGGACCACGTGGAGCCTGCTTCGGCGTGGTGTCGGTGGAGACCGCGGTCCTCGTCTGGCGGTCCTTTTCTTTGCGTTTTTTAGACATAGCGGTAGTCGGAGTATCCGACGACATTTTATAATTAAACGCTTTACCAAAAAAGTGCTGGGCGAACTCCGCCCGACGCTTGATAGTGCGTTTATTGAAGGTAGCACAAAAGCGACAGCCCGAGACGTCGTGGTCTGGGCCCAAACAAGGTATGCAAAGGGAATGGAAATCCTTATGCGGTATTTGCTTCCCACAAGAAATACAATTATTAACTTTTTCTGACATCGGTCTGAGGCAAGAAAAAATTCCCCAACAGGGTACTTAGCTTTAATGAAGACTTCGGTTCCAAAATTTTTCGTAATTCAGGAGCTGGCCGACCGGCACTTGCGAACTGCTTCTGCTTCGGGCACCGCGCGGCAAAAAAGACTGAAGAAGATGGCGTCGGCTGTGTCTTTTATACTCTAGCCTTCCTGACGTCAGAAGAGTACGCGACAACAACCGACGCCGGACCAAGACTTTGGAATTCGACCGACCGAGGGACCGCCTGCCGGCTGAAAACCCATATGTGATTACTGCAGCTGTAATGCACGATGAACATCTGTACTATGTTCATCGTGTTACCCTGCTGCAGTCATCACACTTGGGTAGAATCCCAAAGCTACGGATGGGTGGAGGTATCATAGAGGGTTAGAGGAGGCTAGAAAGCCCTGCAGAACTGCAGTGGCGAAGCCCGCCCTGGTCTTAGAGTAAAGTGGTAAGTGATCGTGTTTGGTAAAGGTGTGTACTGAACTCCAAGTTGCAGCTTCCAAAATCTCCTTGGTTGGAACCCCCCTGAGAAAGGCTGTAGAAGTAGCTGTTGCCCTGGTAGAGTGGGGCCTAATGGTAGCAGGAACTGGTTTTCCATGATGGGTGTAGCAAAAACGTATGCAATGACCTATCCATTTGGAAATGGTTTGCTTTGATATAGCCTTCCCTTGAGAAGCTGTAGCATAGGATACAAAGAGCTGGTCAGATTTTCTGAAAGCCTTAGTTTTGTCCAAGTAGTAACGAAGTTGCCTGTGAATGTCCAAGGAATGCAGGAGTCTCTCACCTTTGTTCTGTGGATGTGGGAAGAAGGTGGGTAAGTGGATGGTTTGATTTAAAGCCACACTGGAAACCACCTTAGGCATAAAGGAAGGATTAGTTCGTACAGAAACCCTGTCTTGATGAAAAATGAGGAAAGGTTCCACTGCCATTAGTGCCTGTAGCTCTGAGACTCTTCTAGCTGAAGTTATTGCTAGCAGCAGGGCAGTCTTCCATGATAGGAAGTGAAGATCTGCAGAGAAAGCTGGTTCAAATGGAGGTAGCATTAGTTTTTCCAGAACAAAATTGAGGTCCCATGTTGGTGTAGGTGCTCTCCTGGGTGGTCTAATGTTTTTTGCCCCTCTGAGGAACTGCCTTAGAAGTGGATGCGAAAATAAGGGTGGATCCATGTTGTAGTGGGCCGAAATAGCTGAAGCATGGATTTTAATGGAGGAGAAAAAGTCCTTTGTGCAACATCTCAGTTAAATACTGTAGAATGTGATGCATGTGAGGCTGAATTGTGTCTTGGCCTTTAGACTGGTTCCAGGCACAAAACCTTTTCCATTTGTCCGAATAAGCCTTCCTGGTGCTTGGCCTCCTAGCTTCCAGAATAACATCCATAACTGCTTGGGAAAGAGGAGCTGGCTGGATGCTTAGTTGATTTGCCATGCAGCCAGATTTAAGGTTTTGAGCTGGCTGTGAAGAATCTGATTGTTTTGTTGTGTGAGTAAATGGGAAATTTGTGGTAATATCCATGGTGGGCCATGGGCCATATTCCTCAAGAGCGGGTACCAGTGCTGGCGTGGCCAGTCTGGGGCTATGAGAATCAGTCGAGGTCTCTCCTTTTTGACTTTCAGAAGTACCTTTGTGAGGAGAGGCAATGGAGGGAAGGCATATACTATCAGGTTTTTATAACTGAAAGAGAGTGCGTCCACTTTCCATGCTTGATGGTGAAGTGCCCTTGTACAAAATTTTGTTAGTTGATAGTTTTGAGGGCTGGCAAACAGGTCTATATGTCTGGAAGGCCCCATTTTTGAGTTATCATTGTAAATACTTGTGGATCTAGTTTCCACTCGTGGGGATCCATGATGTTTCTGCTGAGGTCGTCTGCCAATGTATTCTTCTGTCCTGGCAGGAATTGAGCTTGTAACTGAACTTGGTAAGCCAGAGCTGTGTTCCATAAGGTCATTGCTTGCCTGCACAGAGGGAAGGAGTGAGTACCCCCTTGTTTGTTTATGTACCACATTACTGTGGTGTTGTCCGTCTTTATTGTCAGTTGTCCTGGATGTAATAGATCCTTGAAGGCTGTCAGAGCTTTCTGTACAGCTAGCATCTCTTTTTGATTGATGTGCAGATTCCTTTGATCTGCAGTCCATACGCCTTGAACACACTGTCCTGCCATGTGAGCCCCCCAGGCGTAATCTGATGCATCTGTTGTGATAGTTTGCCTGACTGGGGGCAAGGTGAAAGGCTGACCCTTGTTGAGGTGACATGCCTGTGACCACCATAGAAACTCCTGTTGTAGGCAGGGAATGAGAGATATCATTGTGTCCAAGCTGTGGCTGTGTTGAGACCATACGCTTTTTAGGTACCACTGTAATTTCCTCATATGCAGCTTTGCAAATGGTATTAGTAGTATGCAAGATGCCATGAAGCCCAAGGCCTGCAGAATTTTTCTTGCAGTTAACTGGGCCTTTGTTGCCATTGTTTTGAAATATTGAGTCAGTTGTAGTTGTTTGTCTGGTGTCAGATAAGCCTTCTGGGCCGTTGTATTCAAGCTGGCACCCAGGAATGTCATATTTTGTGAGGGTACTAGTTTTGACTTCTTTTCGTTTACTGTGTACCCCAGGCAATTTAGTGGATGTTTCACAAAAGCCAGATGATGTAATAGAATGCCCTTGCTTTCTGCTTGGATGAGGCAGTCGTCCAGGTATGGGTATATTTGAATTCCTCTTTGTCTGCAGTATGCAATTACTGGTGCCAGGCATTTTGTGAAGACTCTGGGTGCAGTAGATAAGCCAAAGGGCAGTGCAGAGAATTGGTAATGGGTTGAACCTGCAATAAAACAGAGGTATCTTCTGCAACTTTGATAGGGACATGCAGGTATGCCTCCTTGAGGTCCAACGTTACTAGCTATGCTTCCTTGCCCTACATGGGAAGAAGCTGCTGTAGTGTTAGCATCTTGAATTTGGGTACTTGCAAGTAGGTGTTTAGAATTGAAAGGTCCAGAATTGGTCTCTAAGCATTGTCCTTTCTGGGCACTAGAAAAAGTCTTGAGTAAAATCCTTGACCTTGCTCTCGAGTAGGTACCAGTTGAATGGCTCTCATGTCCATGAGAGCTGTAATTTGTTTTTGTGCCTCAACCCATTGATTTTGTGGCAGGTTTGGCATTCATCTTTTCATTGGCAAGGTGTGAAAATGGAATCTGTATCCTCGTAAAATTATGTCTAGGACCCATTTGTCCTTTGTGACAATGTGCCAGTTGTCTGAAAAAAGTGCGAGTTTTCCTCCCAAGGGGGCTGCCAAGAGAGTGTTGCTTGGCCAGATGAGGTGCAAGTCATTGAGTTTGCCTTCTGGTAGACTGGGACCTGTCTTCTCCTCCCTTCTGTGTTGTAGTGCCCCATTGGCGAGGTTTGTACTGGGCTTGTGGTTGTCCTCTGCCCCTTGGCGTCTGTATTTACCCTCTGTGGTCTGAGTGTTGCTGGAAAGGAACAACTTTTTGTTGGCCAGTTTCTGCTGAAGCGAGGGGGCTGTACCTGTAGGAAATCTTTGACTGTCTGCATAGATTTTGCCTTATCCTCCATTTTCTTTAAGACTTCTTCTGCTTTAAATCCAAAAAGAACATCCTGCTGTAAGGGAGCATCTAGAAGTTTTGCTTTAACATGATCAGGTAGAGTTTGTTCCTTTAACCAAGCATGCCTACGTATAACAGACCCAGTGACAGCTGCTCTGCAGGAGGCCTCCAAAGAATCAAACCCACATTGTAAGGTATGTTTGCCCACCTGTTCAGTGGCATGCAACAGATCCTGCATTTCTTTCAATTCAGATTGTTGAGGGAGAGTGGTCATTTTTTGCTTTAACTGAGAGATTAGAAATTGCTGACACTTAAGCATGTGAAACTGGCAATTTAGTGCCCTCATAGCTAGAGTGGCTGAGGTGCAAACCTTTTTCCCCCACCTGTCTAGTGCTCTGGAATCCCTCTCAGAAGGTACAGGATTTTTAGCCATAGAAGCCTTAGCCCTCTTGGGACCCTGGGAGATTGTCTCTGGGTCAGCAACAGGGCTTTTGTAAAGAAATTTGTGGGAATCAGGCACTCTATAATATCTGTCAGGCTTAGCAGGAGGAAGAGAATCAGGGTTAAAACTGGATTCTAAGTAAACATCATCCACAATGTCTAAAACTGGTGGGATGGCAAGTGGTCTGTGTTGGGGGAGTAAAAGGAACTCTCTGAGCCTTTTCTTCGAGTCAGAGTAGTCCTGACCTTCCCAGTGAAAATGTTCCCTCATTAGTGTGTAAAGTTTCCCCAAAGGAGTAGTCTTCAGGAGGAGAAGCTGAGGGAATGGAATCCTCAGCATCAGAATCTTCATAAGGGGAGAAGGAGTAATCTTGGTCCTCAGAGGAGTCTGAAGAAATGGACACTTGTTCAGAGGATGCATAATCTTCCTCTTGTCTAGGCCTTTTGTCAGGAGGGGGCTGGGAACCCCTGATTAAAGTGATCAAATCTTCAGCCATTTTGAGCATCTGTTTCTTAGGCATGGGGCCTTGAACATGGGACTGAAGTGCAGTCTTTTTAGATTTAATAGGAGTCTTCGTCTTAGAAAACGATTTAATGGTGAACGTCGGTCTGAAAACGCCTTCAGAAACCGATGGCGTTTCTGCAGCACCGACATCTTTTTCAGCAATGTCGTCGGTAGGGCCTGAACTAAATGGCTGCGTCGGCCTGGTACATTCCGTCATAAATTCTGAAGCGGTCTCGGGTTCCAGATCTGCGGTAGTCAGGGGCTGCGTCGGAGCCTCACTGAGGACCGGAGAACCGGAGACCGGGCCAGTCGAGGCCTCGGAATCTGGCTTAGGCCTGGGCTGTCTGTCCTTATCCTTGCGTTTTTTTGTGCACGCTGGTAGTCGGTTGCTCCGACGGCATGGTGTAGTTAAATTTCCTACTGAAGTAGTGTCGTGCGAAATCAAAGCGTCTTTTAATAGTACGCTTATTAAACCTAGCACAAAAACGACAACTAGTGACGTCGTGGTCTGGGCCTAGGCAAGGTATGCAATAAGAATGAAAATCCTTATGAGGTATTTGCTTCCCACAAGAAATACAATTATTAACTTTTTCTGACATCGGTCTGAGGCAAGAAAAGTTTCCCCAACGGGGTACTTAGCTTTATAGAAGACTTCGGTCTGAAATTCGAATTCAAAAATCTCAGTAGTTGGCCGACTGGCACTTGCGAACTGCTTCTGCTTCGGGCACCGCACGGCAAGAAAGACTGAAGAAAATGGCGTCGGTTGCATTATATATACCCAAGGCGCACTGACGTCAGGGAAGAAGCGACAACAACCGACGCCGGACCAAGACTTTGGAATTCCAGCAGACTGTGATGACTGCAGCAGTGTAACACTATGAACATCAGCCTTGAGTAAAATCCTTGGCCTTGCTCCTGTGTAGGTACCAGTTGAATGGCTCTCATGCCCATGAGAGCTGTAATTTGTTTTTGTGCCTCTGCCCATTGATTTTGTGGCAGGTTTGGCATTCCTTTTATCCTTGGCAAGGTGTGGAAATGGAATCTGTATCCTTGTGAGATAATGTCTAGGATCCATTTGTCCTTTGTGAAGATGCGCCAGTTGTCTGCAAAAAGTGCAAATTTTCCTCCCAAGGGAGCTGTCAAGAGAGTTTTGCTTGGCAGTTTGAGGTTTAAGTCATTGTGTTTGCCTTCTAGTAGTTTGGGATCCGTTTTCTCCTTCCTTCGGTGTTGCAGTGCCCCATTGGAGAGGTTTGTAAGGATTTTGTGCTTGTCCTCTGCCCCTTGGGCGCCTGTATTTACCCCTCTGTGGTCTGTCAGAAGCTGGAAAGGACCAATTTTTTGTTGGCCAATTTCTGCTGAAGCGTGGGGGCTGTACCTGTAAGAAATCTTTGACCGTCTGCATAGATTTTGCCTTATCCTCCATTTTCTTTAAAAACTCCTCTGCTTTAACCCCAAATAAGACATCCTGCTGTAAGGGTGCATCTAGTAACTTTGCTTTAACATGATCAGGCAGAAATTGTTCCTTTAACCAAACATGCCTACGTATAACAGACCCAGTAACAGCTGCTCTAGAGGAAGCTTCCAAGGCATCAAAACCACATTGTAAAGTATGTTTGCCCACCTGTTCAGCTGCATGCAACAGATCCTGCATTTCCTTGAATTCAGACTGTTGAGGGTGCGTGCCCATCATTTGTTTTATTTGAGACATTAGGAATTGCTGGTATTTAAGCATGAGAAATTGACAATTTAGTGCTCTCATAGCTAGAGTAGCTGAGGTGTAAACCTTCTTCCCCCACCTATCTAGTGCTCTGGAGTCCCTTTCAGAGAGTACAGGATTTTTAGCCATAGAAGCCTTAGCCCCTTTGGGACCCTGGGAGATTGTCTCCTGGATCAGCAACAGGGCTTTTGTATAGGAATTTGTGTGAGTCAGGCACTCTATAGTATCTATCTGGTTTGGCTGGAGCAGGAGGCAGAGCATCTGGATTTAGACTAGATTCTAAGAAAACATCATCCACAATGTCTAAAACTGGGGGGATAGCAAGTGGTCTGTGCTGGGGGAGTAAAAGAAACTCTCGGAGCCTTTTCTTTGAGTCGGAGTAGTCCTGACCTTCCCAGTGGAAATGTTCCCTCATGGTATGTAAGGTTTCCCCAAAGGAATAATCTTCAGGGGGAGAAGCTGAGGGAATGGAGTCTTCAGCATCAGAATCTTCATAAGGGGGAAAGGAGTAATCCTGTTACTCAGAGGAGCCTGAGGAAACAGACACTTGATCAGAGGAGGCATAATCCTCCTCTTGTCTAGGCCTTTTGTCGGGGGGGTTGGGAACCCCTGATCAAAGAAATTAAATCTTCAGCCATTTTAAGCATCTGTTTCTTAGGCATAGGGCCTTGACCTGGAGACTGAAATTTAGTCTTTTTTGGTTTTAGAGGAGTCTTAAGCTTAGCATAAGATTTTATGGTGAGAGTAGTCGGTCTGAAGACACCTTCAGTGTTTCTGCAGCACCGGCTTCTCCTACTGCAATGTCGTCGGTAGGGCCTAAAGAAAATGGCTGCGTCAGCCTAGAACTCTCTACTGGAGAATCCGAAGCGGTCTGGGGGTCCAATTCAGCGGTAGCCAGGGGCTGCGTAGGCACCTCACTAAAAACCGGAGAACCGGCGACCGGCCCAGCCGAGGGCTCAGAGTCTGGCTTGGATCTAGGCTGCCTTTCTTTATCTTTGCGTTTTTTATGCACGCCGGTAGTCGGTTGCTCCGACGGCATAGTGTAATTAAATTTCCTACCGAAGTAGTGACGTGCAAAATCAAAGCGTCACTTTATAGTTCGCTTATTGACCCTAGCACAAAACCGACAACCAGTGACGTCGTGGTCTGGGCCTAGGCAAGGAATACAAAAAGAATGAAAGTCCTTATGAGGTATTTGCTTCCCACAAGAAATGCAATTGTTAACTTTTTCTGACATCAGACTGAGGCAAGAAAAGTTTCCCCAATGGGGTACTTAGCTTTGAAGACTTCGGACTGAAACTCTATTCGAAAATCTCAGGTGCCGGCCGTCCGGCACTTGCGAACTGTTTCTGCTTCGGGCACAGCGCGGCAAGAAAGACTGGAGAAAATGGCGTCAGATGCCTCTCATATACCCCTGGTGCACTGACGTCAGGGAAGTAGCGGAAGCAACCGACGCCGGACCAGGATTTTGGAATTCGGGCTGACTGCGGGACCGCCTGACGGCAGGATAAGCCAAGTGTGATGACTGCAGCAGGGTAACATGATGAATATCACTGAAAAGAGACAATTTGTCCAGTGGGCTTACTCAGTTAGCAAATGCATAAAATAGAAAAAAAAAATAAAAATCAAGAAATGCGTACAATCGACAAAAAGTTTTCCGGCTTTTCCCGGTTAGGGGTCGCCACAGTGAAACTTCGGTCCACTAATGACTGGCAGTGGATTTTTACGGTGCCGAGTTACCAGCCCAACGCCCAACCTTTAAAGAAGGCACACCCATTCATGCACGGACCTACCTGCATGTCTTTAACATCACTAGACCATGGGGAGGACATGCAGACTCCACACAGAAGGCGCTCCCATACAATCGACAGAACAAAAAGAAGAAAATAGAGGAGGCTCCTATATTATGCATTTTAGTAGTGAGACACACAATTAGGGACATTGTGTCAAGAAACTGGAACAGGTTTGCATGATATTCAGACTTGGAAGACCTACTTAAGGAACCTTTGAAGTTTACCTAGGAAGGGGAGAAATATCGAAGATCTACTTGAAAAGAGAATGGGATACAAGGTGAAAAGGAGAAATGGCACCTTTAAGTGTGGGGCCTGCTCCCAATGCCCATATGTAGAGAATAGTTAATCAACATATATTCAAGGGAGAAATAAAACAACTGAGGGTAGTACGTATTCTAATTGTAACAGTGTAGGGGTAATACATATTGCTACCTGTAAGGAATATGGGGCAATATAGGGAAAACTATTAGGAAGCTAAAGAGAAGGATATATGAACATCTGAATAAAATTAAAAATAAAGACGTTAAAACTCCCTATACAAGCATAGTTTAACATGCACTTCGGAAAAGTATGTTTTCTTTGTATTGGAAATCGTTGAGCAATACCCTAGGGGGAGGACCCTCGGAAACTAAAATTGAATATAGACAGCTTTTTTGGCAGTTAGTCCTAGAAGCTAATAGGTTCCCAGGGTTAAACGAAAATATTTCTCTAGCCCCAGTATTGAAGTTAAGGGCTGCCAAACTCTAACCTTCAGTTTTTTAACATTGTAACATTTTAATTATTTCTCTATCCCCATTTTTATTTTATATTCAATAGTTAATGCCCCATTTTTATTTTATATTCAATAGCTAATGCCCAAGTCTAAGGTCAAAACAGAAAATGATTTGGTTTTAAAAGGTATAATACGGGTAATGTTTTTAAGGATTTACTTTTTAAAGACTCACTTTATAGTTGGAATATATTTTTAATAGTTTATAGCCACTAGATAGCAGTATAGGATATGCAATTGGTACTCCATTAGTTTAGGAAGTTTTTATAATAGTATTTTTATTGTCACTTGTTTACATTTTGTTTTACTTTTTTTATACATGTAAAAGTTTTCTTGCATACAGGTATTTTAACCTAGATTTTTGCATGAATGGGCGTTCCTTTGTTGAAGGTTGTGTGTTAGGCCCGGCAAGCCAGCATGTAAAAATCTACTGTCAATCATTAGCGGACCGGAGTTCCGCTGTGGCAACCCCTAACCGGGAAAAGCCGAAAGACACAAAATTATATAGGTAAGAAGAATTATGTGATTTTATCAGTTTTTATCTGAATGCGCATGCAACTGAATAATTGTTTAATGATTTAATAATAAAGATAATTTAATTGGTGGTGGAGGGATATAAATATATGGAGGGAGTAGGAAAAGCTCTGTTTACCTGATGAAGTCCCGGTTTAAGTGGACAAAAATGGGTAAAACTTAAGCGTTAATTACAATAAAGAGAGCTGCCTATTCCACTAGAGAGTCATGGTTACGTTTTTTATAGTTAAGACCTCTTTGGTGCTTCTTTTGTCTTTGCTTCCATAATGCTCGTTATTCTGTGTATACTACGCACATTTTGACATAGGATTGCAGTTTCATAATAGTGTCTGGATTTTACAAATTTCATAACCTTACAATATCAGCAATTAATATTCTACATGCATTCATTTATCTTATCTGTAATTCATGTCTGAATTATTCATGCCTGAAACTGGTCAATCTGATCAGTGCTCTACTCTGGTAAACAAATACAAGTAATACAAATAAAAATGTTAAATAAGTATTAAACATGAAAATTCAAGAACAGACAGTAGATTCAATCACATACTGGAAGCGAGACTGTAGTGATAATTTGGAAAAAATATTAAATTTGGAAAACAAAATCATTCATTTGAGCTGAAAACATGCTTTCCAACCAATACCAACCTTAAGTAGAGTTTGCTTACACTCCTGTAACCGTCCGCATTTGAATAATGCCCGAGCCAGGTACAACAATACTTCTGTGTTTTGATACTTGAAGAACTTCTTCAAACAGTTTTCATACTGAAAATAAAGAAAAAATAAAACAAAACTTCATAACTCTGACCAACGCTGCATGCTTTTCAGTCATGTATAAAACATACTAAAATGTGTACTGTGAAAGTGAACAGAACACTCTCCCTTATCCTTCTAACATGCAGGTTAACGTCAGTGATGGAAAGTTACGAGGAATCTGACAGATCTTTAAATGTGAATTAACTTGGTTCAATGGAGAATTCTACTCCAGGCACTAGATGGAGCTCTCATAACTTTCTTGAAAGTCATGCAAATGAAAGTTAAGTACTCACCATAATGATAGATCCATGTTGCGACTCGGATCCAGTCTCTGCACTTTTAAACTTTCAGATCCAATGCTCTGAATCCTCCTCCCCTTAAGTCCTTTGCATTCCTCCGAATATCGCAGATCAAGTATGTGTAACACAAGCATTTCTAACATTAAGAGCCAATTAAAGACTATGCTCGATACAAAAAAAGGAGTTCCCATGTAAATAAAATGAACAAACCTGTTGAGGTTTAGGTTAGCAAGACTCCTGTAGCATACCCATCCATTCTTCAAGGTACAGGAGGTGTCAATTTGAAGGGGGGAAGGAAGGAGGGATTTTGAACCAGATGAAAACAGGACAACATGGAACTATCATTATGGTGAGTACATATATTTCTTATCCAATATTGTCCATTTTCCTCTGACTCAACTGTTGGGACAGATTTCCTAGCTATAACTTGCCTAGGTGGCATCAAGGAAGGATACTCCTGAGACCAGCAGAACCAAAAGAGGTACAAGATGTGGACTGCACACAGTGAGGCACAAAAGTATGGGCAGTAGACCAAGTGGCAGCAATACAAATCTATTCAATTGGAAAGCTATGCTGGAAAACTGTACAAGTTACTATCACCCTTGTCAAGAGAGCTTTCAGTTTCTCGGTTAATGATAACTCCAATTTGTCATTAACAAATATAATACAATTCGAGAGCCACTCTTGAAAGTGTGACCTTGGAAACACCCTATCCCAGGTTCAGCTTTGGATATTGCAACAAACTGATCAGACTTCCTGAAATTTTTAGCTCTATGACCTAAGTTGTCTGTTAACATCAAGCAAATACAATGTATAGTGTTCCTTTCTGAAAACTTTTCAAATAAAAGTGGTAGACTGATGGACTGGTTTATACTGGATTCGGATGCCACTTTCAGATTAAGGGAGAGATTTAGTTTTAGAAAAACCTGTACTTATGAGAGAGAAGAAAAAAAAAACAGATTAGGTGGTTTGCCTGAAAGGGCCTGCAATTCTCAAAATCTCTTTGCAGAAATAACTGTCAACAAAATGATAGTCTTCCATGTCAAAAATGTACAGGTGTGTACCTACCATAAATGTAGATGTTCGAGTGTATTCACTGTTGCAGTCATTACACTTGGGTTATCCTGCTGGCAGGCTACCCGCAGTCGGCCTGAATTCCGAAGTCCTGGTCCGGCGTCGGTTGCTGTCACCTCTTCCCGGACGTCAGTGTGCCAGGGGTATAAAAGATGCAGCAGACATCATTTTCTTCAGTTTTTCTTGCCCCAGATGTCAGGTGCCCCCAAAAGGGTAGGCTAAAAAACACTGCTTATAAAAGCATGCACTAAAATAAAAGTACAGTTGTGTACCTACCATAAATGTAGATGTTCGAGTGTATTCACTGTTGCAGTCATTACACTTGGGTTATCCTGCTGGCAGGCTACCCGCAGTTGGCCAGAGTTCCAAAGTCTAGGTCCGGCGTCGGTTGCTGTCGACTCTTCCCTGACGTCAGTGTGCCAGGGGTATAAAAGATGCAACAGACGCCATTTTCTTCAATTTTTCTTGCCCCAGATGTCAGGTGCCCCCAAATAGGAAGGCTGAAAAATAAAATTATGCCAAAAAGCATGCATGTAGTAAAATAAACATTTCCTTCATCTACAAGCAAATACACCACATAGGTTGTATAGAGTTGAGAAGTACAGAAAAGTCCCAGCAAAGAAAAGGGGGATGGTGGGTGGGTAACCTGGACTGCAACAGTGAATACACTTGAAAGTACAGTTTTGTACCTACCATAAATGTAGATGTTCGAGGGCTATTACAGCTGCAGTAATCACATAAGGGTTTTCAGCCGGCAGGCGGTCCCTCGGTCGGCCGAATTCCAAAGTCTTGGTCCGGCGTTGGTTGCTGTCGCGTACTCTTCTGACGTCAGGAAGGCTAGAGTATAAAAGACACAGCCAACGCCATCTTCTTCAGTCTTTCTTGCCCCAGATGCCAGGTGCCCCCAAAAGGAAGGCAATACATAAATAAGTCTAATACACAAAAGTAAGCAAATAAAACATAGCAGGATAACCCAGTCAGTAGGTATGAATAGTTATTCAGACCCCAAGGTCTTACCAAGTGGGGAAGGAGGGTGGGAAACCTGTACTGCAGCTGTAATAGCCCTCGAACATCTACATTTATGGTAGGTACAAAACTGTACTATGTTCATCGTGCATTACAGCTGCAGTAATCACATATGGGTAGAATCCCAAAGCTATGCATAGGGTGGTAGGTACTATACGGAACTGGGTTGAGCTAGAATGCCCTGCAAAACTGCAGTTGCAAAGCCTGCTCTTGTTCTGGAGTATAAAGGCAGATGGTAGTGTTTTGTGAAGGTATGTACAGAACTCCAAGTGGCTGCCTCCAAGATATCTTTAGTAGGCACTCCTCTGAGGAAGGCTGTAGAGGTGGCTGTGGCCCTAGTGGAGTGGGGTCTGATACCAGTAGGGACAAGCTTTCCATGATAGGAATAACAAAAGCGTATGCAGTGACCAATCCACTTGGAAATGGTCTGTTTAGTAACAGGTTTCCCTTGACCCCCCACAGCATAGGAAACGAGGAGTTGATCTGATTTTCTGAAGGATTTGGTTCTGTCCAAGTAATAACGTAGCTGCCTATGGATGTCTAAAGAGTGAAGCAGCCTTTCCCCTTTGTTTTGAGGGTTAAGGTAGAAGGTTGGAAGGTGTATGGCCTGGTTTAAGGCCACCCTAGATACCACTTTAGGCATAAAGGAAGGGTTGGTACGAAGGGAAACCCTGTCCTGATGGAATATGAGGAATGGCTGCACCGCCATGAGGGCCTGTAACTCAGATACTCTACGAGCTGAAGTGATGGCCAGGAGAAAAGCTGTTTAAAAGCTGTTTTCCAGGACAATTCAGAATCTTCAGAAATCTTTTTCTGTTTAAAAACTTTCATAGCTTGTTGTCTTAGGCTATTGTATAAACTGAAACATTTACTCTGTGTAATTATCTCTTGGCTAGTGGGGGCTGG